>NW_020799091.1:33840969-33860683 GCF_003259725.1 Athene cunicularia | reverse complement strand
AAGCCACTTGGCTAATTAATACCAGAGGATCTGTTAACCGTCCTGGTCCTGCCCAAACAAATCCCCTTCATACTGTGGGAGGAGATAAGGTCCCTGTAGTACACACAGGGAGATGGCTGGGGAAGGCAGTGTGGATTGCTCCTTCCTTGGGAAAAGGCAAGCCCACTCGTGGGACTGTCTTTGCTCAGGGACCTGGGGGTGCTGATTGACAGCTGGCTGAACAGGAGCCAGCAGTGTGCCCAGGGGGCCAAGAAGGCCAATGGCATCCTGGCTTGTGTCAGCAATAGCGTGGCCAGCAGGGACAGGGAAGGGATCTTACCCCTGTCCTCAGCACTGGTGAGGCCGCCCCTCGATTCCTGTGTTCAGTTTTGGGCCCCTCACTACAAAAAGGACATTGAATGACTCAAGCGTGTCCAGAGAAGGGCAACGGAGCTGGTGCAGGGTCTGGAGCACAGGTCGTACGGGGAGCAGCTGAGGGAACTGGGGGTGTTTAGTCTGGAGAAGAGGAGGCTGATGGGAGACCTCATCGCCCTCTACAGCTCCCTGAAAGGAGGTTGCAGAGAGCTGGGGATGAGTCTCTTTAATGAAGTACAAGTGATAGGACAGAGGGCATGGCCTCAAGTTCAGTTAGGGAAGGTTTAGACTGGGTATTAGGACGTATTAATTTAGAGAACAGGTTTTTAGGTGTTGGAATGGGCTGCCCTGGGAAGTGGTGGAATCTACATCCCTGGAGGTGTTTAAGAGTAGGGTTGACATAAGGCTTAAGGATATGGTGTAGCTGAGAACTGTCAATGTTATGTTAATGGTTGGACTGCATGATCTTCAAGGTCTATTCCTACCTAGATGATTATGTGATTCTATGAATTCAGAGGGGAACCTCAATCCATCCCACTGCTTCAAGTTTAATGCCACTGACAGCAAGACACGCAGAACCTGGAGAGGGATCACAGTCAGCAGGAGAGCACCCCAAAGCAGCACAAAAGAATTCCAGACATTCCAGCCAGGACCAAGTGGCTGATGTCCTCTATAGAGAGATGAGAGCAGCCTCATGTTCACAAGCCCTGTTCTGCATGGGGGACTTCAACCACCCTGAAATCTGTTGGAGGGACAACACAGAAGGGCACCGACAATTCATGAGGTTCCTGGAATGCTTTGATGATAACTTCCTTCTGCAAGTGAATAAAGGAACCAACAAGGAGAAATGCTATGCTGGACCTTGTTCTCACCAAGGAGAGGCTGCTGGGGAATGTGAGGCTCAAGGGCAGCCTTGGCTGCAGTGACCATGATATGGTGGAGCTCAAGACTGTTAAGGTGGCAAGGAGGGTACACAGCAAGCTGTCTACACTGGAATTCAGGACACTAGACTCTGCCATCTTCAGGGATCTCCTGGTAGAATGGCATGAGATAAAGTCCTGGAGGGAAGAGGGGCCCAAGAAATCTGTTTAATATTCAGGGATCACCTCCTCCAAATTCAGGAGCAATGTATGCTAACAAAGAGGAAGTCAGGTAAGAAGGCCAGGAGGCCTGCATGTATGAAAAATTTACTGCTGAACAAGCTCAAATACAAAAAGGAAGCCTACATATGTTGGAAGCAAGGACAAGTAGAGTGAGAGGAATACAGAGAAATTGTCTGAGCAGTGAGCAATCAGGTTAGGAAGGCCAAAGCCCTGAGAGGAGTTAATCTGCCCAGGTGTGTCAACGACAACAAAAAACATTTTATAGGTACGTTGGTGATAAAAGGAAGACTAAGGAAAATGTGGGCCCTCTGAAGAAGGAAATGGAAGACCTGGTTACCCAGACATTGAGAAGGCTGATGTAATAAATGATTTTTTGCCTCAGTCTTCATGTGCAAGTGCTTCAGCCACACCACCCAAGACATGAAATGTAAAACAGGGACTGAGAGAATGAAGAACTGCCCACTGTGGTATAAGATCCAGTTTTAGACCATCTAAGGAACCTGAAGGTGCACAAGTCCATGGGACCTGGTAGATGCATCCGCAGGTCCTGAGGAAACTGGCAGATGAAGTGGCTAAGCCACTATCCATCACATTTTGAAGTCATGACAGTCAGGTGAAGTTTCCACTGACTGGAAAAGGGGAATTATAGCCTCCATTTTTAAAAGGGCAATAAAGGAAGACCCAGTCTCACCTCTGTGCCCAGCAAGATCATGGAGAGGATCCTCCTGCAAAATAACCTAGGGCACATGGAAAATAAGGAGGTGGTTTGTGACAGTCAACATGATTTCACAAAGGGAAAATTGTGCCTGACAAATCTGGTGGCCTTCTACAACAAGGTTACAGCATTGGTGGATAAGGGAAGATCAACTGACATCATCTACCTGGACTTGTGCAAAGCATTTGACACTGTCCTGCATGACATCCTTGTCCCTATATTAGAAACATGTGGATGTGATGGATGGACCAGTCAGTGGATAAGGAATTGGCTGGATGGTTGCGCTCAAAGAGTTGGCCTCAGCAACTCGATGTCCAAAAGGAGAGCGGTGATGAGAGGTGTTCCTCTGGGGTTGGTATTGGAACTGGCACTTTTAAATATCTTTGTTAGAGTCACAGACAGTGGGACTGAGTGCACCCTCAAGTTTTCCAATGACACCAAGCCGTGCGATACCAGCCATGTGCACTTGCAGCCCAGAAATCCAACCATATCCTTGTCTGTATCAAGTGCAGCTAGCAGTTCAAGAGAGGTGGTTCTTTCCTTCTACTCTATTCTCATGAGACGTCACCTGGTGTGCTGTGTCCAGCTCTTAAGACCCCAGTACATAAGGGCAAGGACCTGTTGAAGTTAGTCCAAAAGAAGTCCAAGAAGATGATCAGGGGGCTGGAGCACTTACCTTATGAGGACAAGCAGAGAAAGTTGGGGTTATTCAGCCTGGAGAATAGAAGGCTTCAGGGATAACTTATAGTGACCTTCCAGTACCTAAACAGGGCCTACAGGAAAGATGGGGAAGGACTCTTAATCAGTGAGTATACTGATAGGATGATTTTAAACTGAAAGAGGGTAGATTTATATTAGATATAAGGAAGAAATGTTTAATGTGCACGTGGTGAGACAATGGAACATGTTGCCCAGAGAAGCTGTGGCTGCCCCCTCCCTGGCAGTGTTCCAGGCCAGGTTGGACGGAGCTTTGAGCAACCTGGTCTAGTGGAAGGTGTCCCTGCCCGTGGCAGGGGGGTTGGAACTACATGATCTCTAAGGTCCCTTCCAACCCAAATCATTCTATGATTGTATGGTATGATTAAAATATAATGTTATATGACACATTATTTTGAAAGTTTTGGTGGTAGTGGTGTTTTTTTGTTCATAACGCTGTTTTCTTTAATAATTTAAAACCAATGGCTGAATGGTGTTATGACTGGACAAGTGCAGCACAGTATTATAGGATCTTTCATTGAAAATATACTTACAGAAAAGCTCTCTCACTTGACTGTGCAGCTCGGTAATTAATGAATATGTACTAGAAATGGGTATTGAAGAGTCAGCTTGACAACAGATTGCTTCTCAGTGCTTTCTTTCTCCTCTTTTCTCTCAAGTTATAGCTTTTTAGGTTGTTTGGGTTTTTTAATATATTATTTTTTGAAAGTTTGAATGTGGTTTGGGTTTTTTTGTTTGTTTTTTGTTTTTGTTTTTTGTTTGTTTGTTTGTTTTTTCTATCTCAATATATCAACTCCAAAAGACTCAAATTAATAAAATATTAAAGGGTACTTGTAGAGACTCTGTTCAGCAAAATATGCCTTAAATATTTGTGGATTCCTTCTGACTGTTATAAACTCATCAAGAACAGTTCAATTCCATCCATCCACTACCTTTCTCAGGATGTTAACAAATGTTTTTATTAATTTAAATTAGTACCTATCCTAAACTCCCTAACAAATTATTCCCTGGCACCAGTCATCTCAACAGTTGAAATTTAACTTTTAATTCATCTAGGTGAATGACCATTTACTTCAGATCTGAGAGGACAATATCTACTACACAACAGCTTTTGTCCAGGATGGTATTATTTAGTCAGAACAAAAACAGTTCAGAGAAACACTCTTTCAAAACGTGTGTACTCTTAGAATATATACTAGTTACCTGAGCATAAATTTCTGCAGGCTATTCACTCCTCTTTTAGAGATTGGCTTTACCTTTCTCCTAATTTAATAACTGTAAACCACTGGAAAAAAATATGGATTAGGAGTACAGCCAGTGTAGGACACATGCAACTTTTAAGACATCATGGTCAGTGCTGGGGATATTTCTAAATCACAACCTTCATTACTCCCACTTTCAGCACCCCAGTCTGCACCATTTTTATAATTTTCATTGCAGTTTCTTACATGCGTCTAGAAGTACTGCAGCATGGAAACACTGAACAGTGGGCATCAAAATACATTTTGATCATATTAACTTACTTGAGCTTCAAATTTTGTACAAATGCTGAGCTCTAAAGAAACTATTATACTCATTCCCACTTTCCATGGCACTGATGTCATAGTCTGTGAATAGTTCATGTTTCAAAGGATAGTTTCTTTTGTAGATTCACTTTCTCTTTCTTCTGGACTTCAATCAGACTTTTTGAATGTTTATCTGTGCTCCTGACTAGCCAACAGGAGCAAGTTACCGACCATCCAAATTTTAATTCATATTTGCTTAAGCATCCGGAAACATCTAGGTACTCTTCAAAAGTCGAAAAAGCAAAGCTGAAACATTATTAGGTAAGGTAGGAAGCAGTAGTTGTTTTGCAAGTTCTTTATTGCTACCTAAGTTCTCAATTGCTTTACTTCTTTATTTTCCTGATGGTTACATAAAAATGTTAATATAGTGGAACATGAAACTGCCCCTGCAAAGGAAGCTAAGAATTTCATTTACTCCACTAGAAGCCTACACCAAACGATTTTAGCTGCCTCTGTGATTAGATGGGATGAGGGTGGGGGGAATAATGAACTGATCAGCAGTATGCTTAACATCATTAATAGAAGAACATGACAAATGGCCATGAGACCATAAATTATAAACACTGGAAATAGAGACAGTGTAGTTTTGGGGGCAAATTTATAAAATAATAATGAATTAAAATTTAGTTACAAATGTTACTGTAGGTTATACACTTCAGTGTGGTAACTTTACTTGCTGTTAAGAAATCATTCATAAAATTAATCTGTGGTTTTAGAAATGTGAAATTGTTCCAGGGAAGATAGTCCAGAAATGAAGGAGGAAGACAGGAAAGAAAGGGAGTTTTAAGCCTGGTTGAAAGAACTCAATAGTTTTGAATCAATGTTCTTTTTCAGTCCACTCGTAAAACAAGAAACTACATATTCTAGATCAGCTAAGCAGAATGGCAGTCTGATATAAAATAACAGCAGAATGGCAGTCTGATGTAAAATAATTGTCTAGATTCTCATCTTTTGAATTGTATCAGTACTCTGCATTAAATTCTTCCTGTTTAAGCATGTATTTACTGGACTATGAACATATCTATGAAAAGAGGAAAAAAAAAAAATCTCACTGGATAACTTAGTTTTTCAAGTAGCCAAGTTTGGCCTGTTTACTCCCAAAGCAGAATTCATTAGTGCTGCCTTCGCAGTCTGCTCTTAATAGAATCCTGGAATACCTTACTGTTTACATAGCAAGAAACTAATATCTGGCATGGATAACCTGTTTTGTTGTAGTGACCTAGGCAACAGGGTACAGGGGTTTTCTTTTTTTTCCGTATGAATCCAAATATTTGCCTCTCTAAGTATGTTTAGTTAGAATTGAGTAACAGTGAGCTGAAGGCACAGAGATTAATACATCAATGGATTACACATTTTGTAGGTGCGGTGTATTGCAGTTTCTTAAATTTTCAGGAAAGACATGAACATACACATTTCATTTCTTTCTGTTTTATATCCAATGACTTAATGCAATATCTACAGCAACACAATCAGGATCAGAATCCAGGATTTCCTTTTCTCAGATAACTACTCCCATATCATATGTCACATTTCTTTTTACTTGCTTGATCCGTAGCCCTATAATATTTCAATTGCTGCTTATACAGTAGCTGGAGTTCAGATGTAGGAGAAAACAGTATTCACTTTTTGAGCTATCCCAAGCAGGAAATGAACTTTCCCTTGTAGTGAGCTAACCCAAATGGTGATTAAAGGACAATAAATGTACACACTTAAGCAGAGATTAGGTTCCCTTCTATTCATCTCTGAACTGTACTAGATAGTCACTTCATAGCTACCATCTATGTTATATAAACATAAGACAGAGCATCACCTTAAGAGGCTAAGGAGCAATGTACTTGAAAATGGATGCAATGATAATTGTTAGGTGACTCTTCAGATGAAATGATGCTTGATACCAGGGATGGTTTGAGTAAGTCTTTAGTTAATTGTTCACTTAGCGATATATAATCACAATTAATTTAATATTATAAATTTTCTGAGACAAATTTCTGTATTTATACATCTTCTGGCAAAATACAGTCCTATTTTCAAAATGTCACATTTCTCTTAATCACTACTATGGAAAGACTGTGTAGTGCTATTTGAAAAAGCAAAAGATAATCCTGGTCCAACCAAAGTCCACATGGTCTAACAGTCCACTACAAGGTTTTTCAGATCTGAATGACCCAGTGGGAGCTGCATGAAAACTATTCAAAATAAGGTAGTTCAGAATTGTAATGACAGCATTTTATCTTGTGTGTTGGGTCTCTGTGTGTGGCAAGGGTTTGGTAGGGGGAGAGGGTCTACAGAGGTAGCTCTTGTGAGAAGCTTCTCAAAGCTCCCCCAGCTCCAAGTTGGACCTGCCTTTCTCCAAGGCCAAAGCAATTAGCATTGGTGGCTGTGCATCTATGATAACATGTTTAAGAAGGGGAACCTGAGAGGAGGGGATTTTGTGACGGAGATATCTATGCAAACACAGAGGTCAGTACAAGAAAGGGGGAGGAGGAAGAGGAGGTTCATCAGAACACAGACTCCTCTGCAGCCCGTGGTGCGAGGGCAGGCTGTGCCCCTGCAGCCCATGAAGGTCCATGGTGGAGCAGATGCCCACCTGCAGCCTGTGGGGGACCCCATACCCAACCATGTTGCTGCACTCAAAGAAGGCTGGGACTTGCTAGAGCATTTTGTTGCTGGGAGGACTGCAGCTCATGGAAGGGACCCACACTGGAGCAGTTCATGAAGAGCTCTAGCCCGTGAGAAGGACTTACATCAGAGAAAGTCCCCTATGACGGGACCCCATCCTGGAGAACGGAAAGAGTGCACGAAGTTCTCCCCTGTAGAGGAAGGAGCAGCAGAGACAATGAGTGATGAACTGGCAGCAACTTCCACCCCCTGACACCCTGCACCACTAGTGCAGGAAGACAGAGAAATCGGGAGCAAAGCTGAGCCTGGGAAGAAGGGAGGGGCGAGGGGAAGGTGTTTTTGAGATGTGGTTATGTTTCTCACTCTCCTACCCTGTTTGATTGGTAAATTAATTGGTAGTGGTGGTATTCAAATTAAATTGATGTTCTTTTTCTTACCCAAATGATTCTGTCTTTTGCTTGTGAACATGATGGGTGAATCATCCCTCTCTGTCCTTATCTTGATTCCCAAGCCATTTGTTCTATTTCTCATCATCATCCCTGAGAGGTAAGAACAAGCAACTGATTAGTGCTCAGTTGTCCTCTGGGTTTAAACCATGAGATCTTGTGCCACAACTCCATTAAATTATTAGAATATATTGGTATTTGAATCGGTGTGCATTCATAGCCCAGGTTTGAAATTAAAAGTCTTCTATCGAGGAACAACATTGGGCCTTCTTTCAAGTTGTTCAGTGTGGTTTATCTCACTACAAGACAACTGAGGTTATAAAGATCTCTATGTTGTCATAAGATCCTTAGTATGAAATGTCCCTTTCACTTCAAAATTGTACACACTGCATAGTGAGCTCAGTGAAGCTTGGAGAGTGATGTCAGGTATTGTCTTCATTGCCTGCAGTAATATACCCTTTGACTGGTGACCTACTGCCATATATCATATTAGCTGTAATAGTAACAGTGAAAGAGGAAGAAACAGCAGTTTTATTTTGCCTGCAGCAGGATCAGTCTGCTGCAGTCAAGAGTCTTCAGTAAGAAGAGACATCTACCTGGATATATACAAAACAGTCTATATAGTGACTTCAAGTGTACATAATTTACATATTTCACTTATTATAAACTGTAGAAATAGAAAAGTTGTTCAATAATAATGTAGTTTATCTGAATATTTGCTCAAATTGTAATTCTATATCATGCAATGTTATTGTTCTCCATGAAACTTGTATGCTCTGTGTTTTCTCAGCTGATGAAAAAAATCATCAAATGTAAACTGATGCAGTCCTCCATCATTCAAAAATAGATTCTTGATTTGCAACCTGCCATATTGAATTTTATGAAAAAAAAAATTTCCCTTGGAGTTTTCCATGTAATCTCTAGCAGTAAGGTTTTAATTATCGTCAAAAATAGAAATGGATGTGTTGGTTCTTCGTGCAAATGCTGCTTCTGCAGTTTCATGTCACTACTGTTGTGTTACTATCATAAATAAGTAGTGTATATGTTTATGATGCTCTGAATAGTAGGGAATGAACTGTCAGTTCTCTAAAGACCAAATCTGAACATTATAGCTGAAATTACTAGCATGTACTATAGTATTCAGGCCACAAATATCTATCTGTTGATTTTTCTGGCAGAAGCTTGCACTGGTTCTCACTTTTTGATGCTTTAAGTTTTCATTAAATATTTAAGATAAAAACTCTCCAGCCATTTCACCCAAAGTTTAGGAATTAATATAATCTTAAATATCCACAAGGATGAGAAGGAATGTGTTTTTCTTCAATATATTGGGAGGTTTCTAATTTGGAAGCCTAAAATGGAAAAGTTCATTATCACCTGCAGACTTGGAAATATTTCTCATTATCTTTAGTATTGTGTTTCAACCATGGTGACAAGTCTTGTAAAGTTGTTTGTAAATTTGTGTCCTCTGACACTTTTTGCATCATCTGGTACTACCAAGAAGAGATGGACACATCATCTTTCTAAGCTGCCATTAAAAAAGCTGGGAGAAACACTTAGATTGCCTCTTACTCTTCTCTTCACTAGACTAAACCAGTTTACCTTCTTTAATTTCTCTTCTTAGAGCATGTAGTGTGCTTTTATCATTTTGATAGCAGTCCTTGGATCTTCTCCACATCCATCTTCCACTAGACTAACCCCAAACCATCCAGTACTCTAAATGTGTCCACAGCACCATGTAGAGGAGACGAATAATTTCCCGTCTTGCCCCTACATTTCTGTTAATGTAGCCAAATATGCAGCTTCTCTTATTTACACTGAAAATACATTGTTGATTTATACTTCAGTTGGTACCCATCCACAACCTCTAAATGTTTTTCAGCATAGACAAATCAGATATACACAACACAAATTTTTATTAATTAAGAATACAAAACCTTTACATTGTTTTTTCAACAAAACATAAAATTCAGACCAGAGGATAGGAATGTTGGACAGCAATGATATAGAGGATGGCTGAGGCTGGAAAGCACCTCTGGAAGTTGTCTCCTTCAAGCTCCCTGCTCAAAGCAGGACCAGTCAGAGCAGGTTCCTAAGGTCCATCTCCGGTCAGACTTTGAATATTTCCAGGGATCAGCACTCCACAGGCTCTCTGGCTATTCCAGTGTTGGACTCTTACAGTTGTTTTGTTTTGTTTTGTTTTGTTTTGTTTTTTTCTTTTAAGAGTGATTTTCTCCATATTTCATTTTGTACATTTTATCTCTCATGCTGTCACTGAAAGTGAATGAGAAAAACATCTTTTGAGTCTCCCCTCAGGTATTTATCTTTGTTGATAAGATTCCCCTGAGCCTTCTCGTCTTCATGCCAAACAGCCTCAGCTCTCTTAGCCTCTACTTATAGGTCAAATCTCTTATTTATCTCTGTTGCCCTTTTTTTGACTTGCTTCAGTATGTCCATGTCCCTCTTGTGCTGAGGCCCTCAGCACTGGATGAAGCACACCAGCTGTGTCTCATCAGTGCTGAGAAGAAGGGAAGGATCATCTTACCTCACCTACTGGCAACAATCTTTCTGATGAAGTCTAGGTTATTGTTGGGCTGGTTCACGGTCAGCTTGTTGTCCATCCCCAGGCTTTTCTGCAAAGATCCTTTCCAGATGATCAGATCAAAGCCTGTTCAGTTGCACTGAATTTTTCTTCCCCAGAAGAAAGACTTGGTATTTTGCTTTTTTTGAACTGCATAAGGTCCCAGTTAGACTATTTCTCCAACTCTTCACAGTTCCTTCACAGTTCCTCCAAATGGCAGCACAACCACCTGGTATACCAGCCAGTCCTCTGAGTTTCAGATTACCAATGAGAACACACTCTGACCTATCATCCTGTTCATTAATGAAGATGTTACACAGTGCTGGCCCCAGTATTGGCACCTAGGCCTCTAGTTAGACACGCTACTGGTCACAACCCTCTGGGCCTGGCCATTCAGCCAGTTTTCAAACCACCTCATCGTCCACTTATCCAGCCCGTACAGCAACAGTTGTCATGAGTATCTTATGGGAGACAGTTTCAAAGACTTCTGTTAAAAATTATTTTTATTGTGTTTAAGTAAAATTTATATTAGAAACTACATTATTTTGTGTTCTCTCTGATATAGCAAGTGGCCTGTGGGCCATCCAGTGGTTAGATATGCATCAGACACATGGATCAAAAAGCCTGATTATTCTAACTCTATGCTGTATATCAGCATTCAAAATGATTTATAATTATGATTCCTATCTAGGAGAAAGCATAGTGTCCCTTGATTGACAAACTCTGCTCTTAGATTTGTTGTGTTCCAGACATATTACAGATATGATAATTCCAGAGAATGTGCATGTGTTTTTATTATCTATAGAGTTCTGATGATAGTAAGCAGGTAGATTTTTTAAATTCTCTAGCAACTACAAATACAGATAGGTATCCTTTTTTAACCTTATCATATCTCTTTTCACTGTCCTATCTATGATATAAAATCCTCAATGATATGTCTCTTCTGATGATGTTCATGAGAGATAGTCCATTAAATGAAAGAACTCTAAACACTGGTGAAATGTATTACAGTTTTAATATGGCTTTTGATTAATTTGATAGATTCTTAACAGATGCTCTTCTAGTAGATATGGACAGATCTGGAAATCTTCAGCTGGTTGCATGCAACACATCAAAAGCTCTCCCTGGTAGAGGCGACAGAGGTTGTTATCCAGCAACACCTATCATGTATCATTAGGTCACCATGTGATGAAGTTATGCCCTGAAAATATATTGAAAACAGGAGCCAGATGATCTTCCAAAATTCTTGGTCCATTAGCAATTATCTAAGGATAGTAATATGACCACAACTAGAATGAAACAATTAGGTCAGTTTTTATAATCTTTATTTCCACTGGGAATGAATGCTACTATGTAACACACTCGCTATTCTTCCAGCAAGAAGTCTTCTTGAACCAACACCTTTTTACAAAATTGGATTAAAAAAATCTGTGTACTAATCATTATTCCACATGGTGCACCCACATTGAGAAGTAGCTATGCTGGAGGAAGAGAAGCTTCAGATTCTCTTGCTTTCTACCTATTTTCAAACTATGTATGACTCATAACAATATTTTCTAAACACAAGACACTTCCCTAACTCTTATATCACTTTTGTAAAGGTATTAATCTCTCTGTATTCCTTCCATTGTAGAGGTTATAGTCCTTAAATTTTGCACAGAGCTTTGATATTCTGTAATAGAAGGTGCTTTAAGATCAAGAGATATTTTTGTTATTGTATTTATTTGTTTTCAGAACTAAATATTACTAAGACATAAAAACCGGTTAGATATCAGCATGTTCATTTCCCCATTCCCCTTCTGAAGTACAAAGTCAGTGGAACTAATTGTTTGGGGTTTGGACTTACATATGCAATCTAATGAAAACTACATGGTCTGTTATGGACAGTTGACACACAGTTCTGTGCATGAGTAAACTATGTGACCACTCTGTAAACTATGCTACTAGTCCCTTTCAAGGTTGTATTCAAACTCATCAAAAAGTGGTCATCTGTGTTGATAGCCCATTTTGCTTTCATTTGAAAGGCCACTGACAGCATATTTTGGTGGTATATTGGAAATCCTTCAGCAGATAGTTCCCAATGATGTCTTCTGATATGTGGGTTTCTGGCAAGCTCAACAAATCTTTATCACAGATAAAAAATAGTATAGAAATTGTTTATTAAAAGACAGTGTGTATCTGTTTCTGTATCTACATATATATATGTTCTTATTAATATTTCTGTAATAATTTGTTATTAAAATCTATATAGTTATGGCAGTATTATTAGTATGGGTTTTCCTTGGTTCTTTTCAAAATATACAAATCTGTGGGGAAATAAAAGCAGTACCTGTTCAAGAACCCTCTATGTTTAGGACTAGTGATCACATAGAATTTAAATTAAATTTATAAGTTGAATATCAATATCGGAAAAACATGGACCCATGAGTATCAGATATCAAATTTTACAAAGGACCTACAATGTCAAAAAGAATTTTTCCACTTCAGTATTATCTTTAGGCATGTGGAGGATTCAGTGTGAATCTGTTACTGAATGACAAACAGAAGATGAATCCATCCAATCCCCAAGCCATTGTAGTCATATGCCAAGTGTCATTTTTTGAGGGTAAGGACAGAAGTCTCAAAGCAAGTTGCTGACAAAGAGAAATGTTGTACAAAGGATCTAACATGTTAATATTCCCCTAAGTGGGAATATTACACAGGCCAAAAGAAAAACCATGACATATCCTACTCCTGGGGCAGCCCTCTCAGCCCTTACTGACTCTCTCAGAAATCCTGATCAGAATAAAATAGAAATAAGCTTTGTTACCTCATCAAAACTAAGTCTGCCACATGAGCTAATCACCTTTCTATTTTCTCATCTCTGATGCTAAGCAGAAATTCAGGGATTGTTAGTCAGTATATGTGATACATAAGAAAATTCAAGTGGAATTTGAGCAACAGTGTAACATGAATGACAATGCCTAAAAGGATCTTAACAACTGAATTAAGTAAAATAATTAAAGGTATAAGTAAAATAAATATGGCACCACATATTTAATTCACTGAAGTAAAAATGTGCTAATGAAGCTTCCTGCTGCACATTGTAAGTTATACAGGCTTTTATGTGATCAGTTTTACATATATGCATAACAGAAGAGGACATTTACTAGGCAATGATGGAAAGAAGGGTCAGAAATCCTGTCTTTGATGAATGTTTTGTTAATTGTTTTATGCATCTCTTGGCAGATGCATGTATTGGCAGATGGCCCCAGTGATCCCTGACTTTCAGGCAGTCCACACATCATTCAGACTTCAAGTGAAGATGCTGAAGTCCATAGGTGGCAGTCTACATGGGAATCTTCTTATCATAGATCCTGGAGGATCAAATCCAAGCAGAATAGCAGGTAATATTTCCTGACAAAACAAAACAAAACAAAACAAAACAAAACAAAACAAAACAAAACAAAACAAAACAAAACATCAGTGTTTTATCAAAACCACCATAAATTTCTTCCTATTAAATGGAACTACATTTACAGAGTCAACAATACATAGGGTATATAATAATTAGAAATTAGCTGCCAGCTATTTTCCCATTTCCCATTCTGAGGATGTCATTTTGTTCTCCATTCCAGACATTTACTTTGAAAGATCATCAGTATATCTTATGAATAAAGCCCTTTTCATTTCTTTAGATTGAACTGTTAAAGGAAGGGGGGAACAAAAATATTCTCTCAGTAAGAGTTATAGGATATAATCAAGTAGTGAATCATAAAAGGAGCAGAAGTCCTAGACAAAACAAATGATGCTGAGGACCCAATATCTGCACTATTGTGCTGGTTTTGTCTGGCATAGAGTTAATGATCTTCACAGTAGATAGTGTATGGAGCTATGTTTTGTATTTGTGCTGAAAACTATATTGATAGTACAGGGATGTTTTAGTTACTGCTGAGCAGTGCTTACACAGAGTCAAGTGCTTACACAGAGTCTTACACAAGCAGTGCTTACACAGAGTCTTTTCTGCCTCTCACCCCACCCCACCAGTGAGTAAACTTGGGGTGCAGAAGAAGTTGAGAGGGGACACAGCTGGGACGGCTGACCCCAACTGACCAAAGGGATATTCCATACTATATAACGTCATGCTCAGCATATAAACCTGGAGGAAGAAGAAAGAAGGGGGATACATTCGGAGTGATGGCATATGTCTTCCTAAGTAACCGTTATGCATGATGGAGCTCTGCTTTCCTGGAACTGGCTGAACACCTGCTTGCTGATGGGAAATGGTGAATGAATTTTTTGGTTTGTTTTGCTTGCATGTGCAGCTTTTGCTTTCCTTATTAAACTGTCTTTATCTCAACCCATGAATTTTGACACTTTTACTCTTCTGATTCTCTCCCCCATGCCACCAGAAGGGAGTGAGTGAGCGGCTGTGTGAGGGTTAGTTACTGTCTGGGGTTAAGCTGCAACAACTGTTTATAGTTTGGATGCTTTACTTCAAATTAGCTCTTGTCTGGTCCCCTGGACTGAATGCCAACCTGGAATGGGAGCAAATTGAGCTCCTGAAACACAGTTTTGAGTTTATTTTTATCTGAATGGATTAAAAGCGCATTCTCCAGAATGAGAACTTAAGTAGAAGAAATAGATATGATCGGGAGATTTACTGAAGAAGTATACATCTGATTCAAAGTAAAACACTGGTGTAGATGTATGGACAGGAAATTTCCTCTTCAGTTATAGTGGCAGATTCAAGTAGTTTTCAAAATATGAGTTATATTCACAATATCTTGTCTTCTTACTGTTTAAAGTAATGAAGCTTATTCAGTGATTTTCTATTCTTTCTGTATGCTGTGAACATTTTGTTGGGTTTAGATATAATTATTTCTCATTTGAAAGAATCCAAACTTGAGAAACACTGAAAAATACACATAACCTAAAAAAAATTATACCATGATGTGCTGGGTTAGGTTTGGCAAACAACTAAATGCTCACCCAGCTGCTCATTTGCTCCCCCACTCTCACAGAAGGAAAAATAGGAAGAATAGGAGCAAGGAAAGTCATGGGTCAAGATCAAGACAGGGAGATAGTTTAACAATTACCATTGTGGGCAAATGAAACTTGACTTGAGGAAAATTAATTTATTTCCAAGCAAAGTAAATATTTAATTACTGATTGGGGTAGTCAGAAACAAAAAGTCAAACAAAAAAATAACATCTTTCCCTCTCTTTCCCCAGCTCAACTTTACTCCTTCACCTCAGACTCCTCTCCCCATCCCAAGTAGTGCAGGGGGATCAGGTGTGGGGGGTTTACAGTCAGTACACAGAGGTTTATTTTTGCTGCTCCTCCCTCCTCACTCCCCTCTGTTTCCACTGTTGTCTCTTCAATGGGCTGCAGGGTATATCTACTGCCCCTGGAGCACTGCCTCCTCCTGGAACCAGCTGTGTCCGACACAGGACAGCCCTGACCTCACAGAGGCCACCACTGCAGCCCCCCACTACCAACACCTGGGCACATCGACCCAATACACATGAATATTCTCTTTTCCTTGTATCTCTAAAAGGTAGAGGCTAGACAACAAGCATCACTTTTCCTCCACTCTTTTCAAGTCCTCTTAAAAGAAGTACCATGTAAAAATAAAGGAGAATAAATGGTTATGCTGTACTCTACACTAGTCTGGATTAAGCTGGAATTCTGCATGCAGTTTTGGGCAGCAAATTAAAAAAAAAAAAAAAAAAAAAAAAAAAAAAGAAGACATTTGGGAAAAGGATAAGTGAACTGGGCATGTTCATTCTACAACCAAAGAAGACGGAAAAGGCATATAATTGTCCTTGAATCTGAAAAGCTATATTTTAAGGAGGACAGGGACCAATTACTTGCCTTAGCCAATAAGAACAGAAATAGGAGTAATGGGTTCCAGTTGCAAAGGAGAATTTTGGATTAAATATTGGGAAAAACTTAAAAGCCATATTAATAGTCAGGGAAAAGACTGAGTTGCAGGGGGTGAAGTGGAATTGGTCTTGGTAGACATACTCAAGGTTAGGTTTTGACACACATTCATAAGCAAGGTTTTAGGAAACTTAAATCAAACTTCGTGGACTGCAGTAGTCTTGACCAAATGAACCTTCTATCACAAATCATTGCTGTATGTGATTCCATGTCTTGTAAAAGGAAAGCAGTCTGTCAGTTCCAAAAATAAGCTTTTTGGTTTTGTAAAACAGAGTGCGGTATGTTTATACATGGAGGAGGGAGTTGGAAACAGGAGGTAGTGCAGTCCCGATATGTCTGTTTACTTTCATTAAACAGTTGCCTTGATGCACATTCTAGACCAGTATGTTGCTTAAATTCTTTCTCTATTTGTTATTAATTCATGATGTATATATGCTTCTAGACACCAGTTGGTGAATCAAACTTTCTGTTTAACTACAGGATGGAAACAACAAGAACTGACAACTCCTTTATATCATCTCATCAACGTATTATTACATTCCCAACAGAGAATGTAAGAGAAAAGTTAAGCGTCCATACTCAGCAAGCTTCCTCCTGACAATACATATGGATAACTTCTACTTGTTGTAGCGTCCAGTCTACCACTTTTTCTAAATCGATGTTATCAACCATTTCTTATCATTATTGTCTTTTTTTTTTTCCCTAAGGATAGAAAGGAGAAATGGTTTTAAAATACTGTATGATTTTGCATACCAACACCTCTGTTCTGAGTTGAGCTCCACATACAAATTTAACAAAAAGACCTATAAGAATCATCCAGTAGTCATTAGCAATACATGTGGACACAGAAATGTATATGCAAAGATATTATTAAAAGTATAGGGTCTTAAACACAGTTTCTGGTTTTGAAATTACTTCTTTTCTCTCTTCATAACTCAGTGAAAACATATTGCATAGGCTAAATTGTACATACAACTCTCAACTGAAAACTGGCATTAAGCCCTTGCATGCTGTACTGTGTGACTCAGAATCCAAACCCTAATGTAGAAGTAGAACTCTGATTTTATTCTCATGGGTAGTTATACTATACAGATAAATATCAGTTGGTTTTAATGGAGTTCTCTTTAATTATATTGGCTATTTAGAATTATCATTACAATAAAGACATTCTTTCTTAAGATATTTGTATCTGATAGTGTAAACCAAAACCCCATACCTGCACACCCCTGAATTCAATCTTGCAGCATGAAGCCATCTCTGTTAAAATATATATTTCAGTTATTGAGTTATATTTTATTTCTGACATCTGGTCCACACAGTCTGACATTTATTGGATGATTTTATTTTATTTCATATGTGTTAACTTTTTCAATTGCTATCTTTAAGTTTTCTTACCTTTGCTTTTCTTATCTCTCCCAGCTTTTTCCTTTTACATTCAGGTATTGATGCAGTTTCACCCCGATTTGCTACTCGAGGCATTGTCCATCTTGCAGGAATGCTGTCAGCACTCCCTGAGGCACACAGTTCTTTCTGTCAGCTTTCCTCACAGATCCAGCAGAACTGAACATTTCAGAAACTGATCTCAACCAATACTTACCTCCTAACCATTGATTTTCATGACAGACCTGGAATATGCTGAAGCACATTCTGTTATTTTCTTCTTATTTGTCATTCTGCTACACTGTCAGAGAGTAAACTGTGGCTTCTTAGATTATACTTTGCACCATCAAATGTAAGAGAAAAATATAAATGTATTTCATTGTATGAGATGCCATCACATAAACCAGGTCCAAATGAGAGTTTGGATTTCTTCTACTGTATTTTCCCCAGGCATGAAAAATATCTTTGATTTTCATGCAAAGACCCATTTTATCTTCACAGATGATATATTTCCAACACTACTGACCCTCTTCCATTGGTTTCTATGCCTACCTTGCTACTTGTACGGCCATGTGAAAGTAAAATTGTCAGAAATGTTCTCTCTCACTCCCTGTAGGCAATCTTGGTATTTCCTACCAATGATACAAAGATAGTTATTTGGTTCCAGCTCTAAAGATAATCTACTATTACTACATAAAAGATTACATGGAATAGCTATTAATCACCTCTTTCTGAATATTTTCTTTGCTTCTCCAGTTTCCATAATAGCAAGTATAAGAATTTTTTTTTTTTAAATCTGTATTATTATGTCATGTCCATGGCATATTAACTGTCTGTTAACCAGTATGTGTTAATAAAAATTATAAAGGGAACTGTCATGTTGTGTTTACATATGAAGCTACAGTAAAAAGAGCATCCAAAGGGTTAAGCTGAAATCAACTGTAAGGAGAAATGAAGAGAAAGGAAGGAAAAGAAACTGGGGAAGAATCTGGGATGAATCTGTTCCCTGGAGTTCTTCATAGACTTATTGAGATGTTTTAATTTGTTGTTTTGTTTTTTTCCCCCTCTCAAAGGAGCTATTTATATGATTTTCAGAATAAAAAGCAATGATGAATTCTTAGAAGAATGTTTAGAATGAATATTGCAATTCCGGCAATTTCACATGGGTTAGAAAGATAGCTCTGTCCTGGCAGAAGTGCAGCAGGGTGATTAGAGTTCCTGGGTCCAGACTGTTCATAGAATCATGGAATCACAGAATGGTTTCAGCTGGAAGGGACCTGAAAGATCACGCAATTCCAGCCCCCCTGCCATGGGCAGGAACATGTTCCACTAGAGCATGTATCTCAAAGCCCCATCCAACCTGTCTGTGAACACTTCTAGGGAGGGGGCATCCACAGCGTCTCTAGACAACCTGTTCCAGTGCCTCACCACACACACAGTAAACAGTTCTTCCTTACAACTAATCTAAATCTACCCTCTTTCACTTTAAAGTCATTACCTTGTCCTATCACTACACTGCCTAATAAAGAGTTCCCATCTTTCCTGTAGTTCCCATTTAATTACTGGAAGGACACTATAAGATCTCCTTGTAGCCTTCTCTTCTCCAGGCTGAACAACCCCAACTGTCTCTGTCTTCATATGAGAAGTGCTCCAGTTCTCTGACCATCTTTGTGGGTCTCCTCTGGACCTACTCCAACAGGTCTACGACCTACAGGACACAGCACTACAGGTGGGGTCTCACAAGAGCAGAGTAGAGGGGAAGAATCACCTCCCTTGACCTGCTAGACACACTTAATGCAGTTCAGCATACAGTTGGTTTCAGGGCTGCAAGTGCATATTACTGGTTCATAGTCAGTTTTCCGTCCACTTGTGAGAGATGAGAAACCAGGCCTCTGAGAAACTAAGAAAAACAGCCTGAAAAAGCAAAAGTTAAGGCTGAACGAAGAAATGCCTCAAACACTCGCAAGACAAAACTATGAGTCACAGGGTGAATGGTGTGGAGGTTGAAGCTGGTAACGCTGACCAAGTAACACAGGATGCTGCTGAAGGAGCCTGTGGAGAGAGGACAGCCCTGCTCTGGGGCACCTGGGCAAATTTCAAGGACCATGTGTCTGGTGAATGATCTTTGCTTCATTACCCATGAAATGCATATTAAAGTTAACACTCCTCAATATACTAATGAAGGCTAACATGGTCATGCTAATTACATCATCCCATGAAACACCTTACCCCTCTCCATTAATGGGATATGTGTGTATGTAGGTTGACCTAGGGGACAGACTCAAAGAAAGTGGGTATAAATCGGGGGG
>NW_020799091.1:33779518-33840919 GCF_003259725.1 Athene cunicularia | reverse complement strand
AACCCAGACCGGTGATCAGTATTTCCCCATTCCCTCTTTTCCTTTTTCCATTAAGAAATGCAAGGCATATTGTATTGCTCGCCACAACTTGCTATATACTTAGCCAATTATCTTGTGTTCAATTAGTACATTGTGGGTAGTTTAATAAATGCTTGGACTTGGAGACTGGATGGGCTGCTTGCCAAGCCACTTTCCATCATCTACCAACAGTCCTGGCTGACCAGAGAGCTCCCAACAGGTTAGAAATTGGCTAGTGTGACACCCTATATAAGAAGGGTTGAAAGGATCATCCTGGAACATCACAGGCCTGTGTCAACTTGACTGTGGTGCCCAGGAAGCTGATGGAGCAGCTCATCCAGAGTACCATCATACAACACATGCAGGACAACCAGATGCTAAGGCCCAGGCAGCATGGGTTTCTGAGAGGTCCTGCCTGACAAACCTGATCTCCTTCTACGACAGGACGACCTGCTTATTGGATGAGGGAAAGGCTGTGGATGTTGTCTACCTTGAGTTTAGTAAGGACTTTGACACCATTTCCCACAGCATTCTCCTGGTGAAACTGGCTGCTCGTGGCTTCGATGGGCACACACTTCACTGGATAAAATACTGTCTGGATGGCCGGGCCCAGAGAGTTGTGGTGAACGGAGTTAAATCCAGTTGGCGGCCGGTCACGAGTGGTGTCCTCCAGGTCTCGGTGTTGGGGCCACTCCTGTTTAACATCTTTACTGATGATCTAGACGAGGGGATCGAGTGCACCCTCAGTCAGTTTGCAGATGACCCCAAGTTGGGTGGGAGTGTTGATCTGCTCGAGGGCAGGGAGGCTCTGCAGAGAGACCTGGACAGGCTGGAGCCATGGGCTGAGGCCAACTGGAGAAGTCTCCATAAGGCCAAATGCCGGGGGCTGCCCTTGGGCCACAACAACCCCCAGCAGCGCTACAGGCTTGGGGAGGAGTGGCTGGAGAGCTGCCAGTCACAGAGGGACCTGAGGGGGTAGACTGACAGCCGGCTGAACAGGAGCCATCAGTGTGCCCAGGTGACCAAGAAGGCCAATGGCATCCTGGCTTGTATCAGCAATAGCGTGGCCAGCAGGGACAGGGAAGGGATCTGACCCCTGTCCTCGGCACTGGTGAGGCCGCCCCTCGATTCCTGTGTTCAGTTTTGGGCCCCTCACTACAAAAAGGACATTGAATGACTCGAGCGTGTCCAGAGAAGGGCAACGAGGCTGGTGCAGGGTCTGGAGCACAGGTCGTACGGGGAGCGGCTGAGGGAACTGGGGGTGTTTGTCTGGAAAAGAGGAGGCTGATGGGAGACCTCATCGTCCTCTACAGCTCCCTGAACGGAGTTTGCAGAGAGCTGGGGATGAGTCTCTTTAACCAAGTAGTAAGTTATAGCAAAATAGGGAATGGCCTCCTGTTGTGCCATGGAAGGGTTAGAATGGATATATGGAAGTATCTGTTTATAGGATGGGTTGTTAGGCATTGGAATGGGCTGCCCAGGGAGGTGGTGGAGTCCCCATCCCTGGAGGTGTTTAAGAGTCAGTTTGACATAGCACTGATGTGTTGTTGGTGTAACTGGGAACTGTTAAAGTTGGGTTGATGTTTGGACTGGATGATCTTCAAGGTCTTGAAGGACCTAGACAATTGTGTGTTTCTGTGATTCTGTGATACTGTGACTTGTGCATGTCTATGTGATGCAGTAGGTCACTGACTGTCTCCTGGATTGTGGGGGGGTTGTTCTCCAGTCTCTGTCTTCTGGCTGAGGAGGCTGGATTCCCTCAGTACAACTAATTTTGTTATTAAAGACTGAGTTGAACAAGGCATTAAGTACCTCAGCCTTTTTATCATCGCTTTTTGCCATGTTTCTTTCTGCATCTAGCAGGGGATGGAGGCTCTCTCTGATATTCCTTTTGCTGTTGAATTATTTATAGAAACATTGTTGGTTTTGAATGTTAAAGCCACATTAATTTCTGGCTGGGATTTAAACCTCCTGATTTCTGCCCTGCATAGCCTCACAGCATCTTTGTAATCATTGTGAGACACTATCCCCTTCTTCCAAAAGCAGTAAACTCTCCTTTTCTCCCTGAGCTGCAGCCAAAGCTCCCTGTTTAGTCAGGGTGGTCTTCTCTGTCACCAGCTTCTCTTAGAGCACCTGGGGACAGCCTGCTCCTGTGAAATTAAGAAATTAAAGAGTGTCCAGTCACCCTGGGCTCCTGTTCCCTTCAGGAGATTCTCCCAGGGGATCTTTTCAAGCAATTGCCTAAACAAGACAAAGTCAGCCCTTTTAAAGTCCAGGATTTCAGTCCTGCTTAGCCCTCTCCTGGCCTCTCTAAGAATAGAGAACTCTATTATTTCATGATCGCTGTGCCCTGGTCACCCTCCAACCACCACATCATCCACCAGTTCTTCTCTGTTCACAACGAGGAGATCCAGCAGGGCACCTTCTTTGGTCGGTTCACTCACCAGATGTGTCAGGAAGTGAGCTGCCACACATTCCAGAAATCTCTGGGACTGGTCCCGCTCTGCTGTGTTGTATTTCCAGCAGATGTCTGGGAAGTTAAAGTCTCCCACGAGAACAAAGAGCAAGCAATTGTGAGATTTCTCCTAAATGCATATAGAATATTTCATCCACGTTTCTGTCCTTGTTGGGTGGCCTATAGTAGACTCCTACTTGGACATCTCTCTTATTGGCCTTCCCCTTGATTCTAATGCAAAGACACTCCACCCTGTCTTCAGTATACTTAGCTCAAAGCAATCATAACAGTCCCTAACATACAGTGCTACCCCACCACTACTTCTTCTTTTTCTGTCTCTTTTAAAGAGTTTGTAGCCATCAATTGGCACACTCCAGTTGTGGCAGACATCCCACCATGTTTCTGTAATAGCCACTCCATCATAATGTTCCTGTTGCATCATGGCTTCAAGCTCCTCCTCTTTGTTACCCATAGTTAAAGATCCATGCATATCCCTTGCATCTTTGTTGTGCTGCATGTCTCCATGCCTTGCCTCCACTGAGAAGGTAGGGTGAGTGTTGTTCCTGGCAAAACAGCCCACAAACTCTTGTAGTCTTCCCTGGGGCTTATGTCTGCGAGTTCCAGTTTTGTCCCCTTCCCCCTTCAAATCTAGTTTAAAGCTCTCTCAATGAACCCAGCTAACTCCTGCCCCAAGCTCCTTTTTTCCTTCTGTGACAGGGGAATCCCATCTGATGCCAGAAGGTCTGTTTCCTGTATACTAACCCACAACTGAAAAATCCAAAGACCTGCTGTTAACACCAGTCTTGGAGCCACATGTTTATCTTTTGAGTTCGCCTGTAATCTTCTTCATCCATCCCTGTAACTGAACAGATGGAGGAGAACACAGTTTGTGCCCCCAACCCCTTAACCCATTTCCCCAAGTTCCTGAAATCTCTCTTCATTGATTTTGGAGTTCTCCTGGTAATGACGTTGCTACCTACCTGAAAAACCAAGAGAGGGCAGTAGTCCTTGGGTCTCAGTAGAGTAGGGAGTTTTGCCATGAAGTTCTTCACCCAGGCCCCAGGAAGGCAGCAGACTGCCCTATGAAGCGGGTCTCATCTGCATATTGGGTCTTTGACACCCCTCAGAATGGAGTCACCCACTACAATGTCTCTTCTGGGTTTCTTTTTAGAATTGGTTTTAATACCTGGCCTTGGTGGACCTTCATCTTCCTCCTTGTTTGATTAATTTTCTTCATCCTTCTCTATTTCATTCAAAAGTCCCAGGGCCCCATATCTCTTGTGAAGGGACACCATGGAAGGTGAAGGAGGTCAGGAGGGGATTTTGCTGCCTCCCTGAGCAGGGACTTGTTTCCAGTGTCCTCCATCTCTTAGGTCCCCTCCTTCTGCATGGTGCAAGAGGGTGAGGGATTATCTGCCTCACTTGGAGTCTTCATTTGCTCCTGTTGCTGCAGGGGTGCTAAGGTGTTACTCCACCAACCAATTTCCCTTTCACACTCCCTAACGTTTCTTAATCTTTCAACCTCTTCTCTGAGTCCCACCACCTGGCTGAGCAGGTCCCCCAGCTGATGGCAGCGCACACAGGTGCTGTCCCTGCTGCCCTCCGGCAGGACTGACAGGCTCAGGCACTCCCTGCAGCCCGGGACCCGGACCGCTGCATGTGTGCGTGGCATCTCCCTCTGGGTCGCCACGTTCTGTCTGGTGGAGGTTCTGACCCGAGTGGAGACCATGGCTCAGTCTGCTCATGGAGGACGGTAAACTGACAGGCAGCTCAGATGAGCTCTAGGCCCAGGAGAGGCCCATGCCCTGTCCGCTCTCCCTGCCTGCGCCAGCTGCCGCGCCAGGCCCTGTCCCCGCGCTCGGGCCGCTCGCGCTCCCTGGGGGCTGCTCTCCTACGTGGGGGGCGTTGGGCGCCGTCACTCCCGTCTCTGCCCACGCTGAGTCCCCACTGCCCTTGTTCCCAGCTCACTCTTTCTGCTCGGGGGGAGTTGGCTTGCAGCGCTGCCTCTTCCCTTGGCTTCTGTCTTCTCAGCTTGCAGTTTTGCTCTGGGATTTTTGATGCTTTTGGAAGGGTCCCCTGCTGCTATCCTCCTCTTCGGAGTCCCTCTCCCCAGCACCTCCCTGTCCTTCCTAAAGAGTCTGTATCCTTCCATTCCAACACTCCAGTCATAGGAGCCATCACACCAGACTCTGTGACACCAATAAAATCACAGCCCTGCAGGCGTGTACATTTCTCTAATCCCTCTTGTTTATTGCCCATGCTGTATGTGTTTGCATAAAGGCATTTAAGCTGTGCCCCTGGTGAAGATAACTTACTGGCTGGAGTATCTGGAAGTCCTTTGTGATGCTCTTCAAGTTCTCTCCTGCTGACTGTGATCCCTCTCCAGGGTCTGGGCATCTATTGCTACTACTGGTATCAAACTGGTAGGAATGGGATGGATTGAGATCATTCTAGTAATTAACAATACAAAGAGCTCAGCTCAGTACATGAGAATACTCTTTGGAAATACATGGGTTACTAGTACTTAAGTTTCCTTAAGGAATACATGTGCTATCTACACACACAATTTCCTGCATTTTATATGTAAAGCCCTTTATTCCTGGAATTCGGTATCTAATTTCTTTCAAAATTAAAAGAAAATTATTTCATTTTTTTTCCATCAAGACAGAAGATTTTTCAATGCTGCTTCATAAATCTACAGTAATTTTTTATATCTACACTATGTACAAAATATAAACTCATTGTTGCTCTTTGTGAATGCAGATCCAAAGCCCTATCAGCCATCAGAAGGGTTTAGTAACCAGATTATGGATCAGTTTGGACTGATGGGTTATTTGGTCTGGGTCAGGCCCTTGCCCTCATGATGATTCTGTCTAGTGTACAGGTTATCTTGGAAAAGATGGGAAAAACAGTGTGATCAATTTTCCTTATCTTAATATTGAAACATCTACTTATCCAGCCTCCCGCAACCCAACACAGAGTCACACTGTTATAGTTGCTTCTTTGAGAGCACTGCTGATGGAATTAGGATGGGACACATCATAGAAGTTGCATTATCCCTACATTCTTATTTCTCAGAATTGACAGTGGCTGCTATCATATTGCCATCATGCAGCAATTGTCTTCCTTGCGTGGCCTTCATTCAGTAGCAGTCTGACTCTGGCACAGCCCTGAGACTGCAGGTTTGGTTACTATTCCTGCTGCTGCTATTTCCTGTGGCTACTTGTTTCAGGTTGGGAGAAAATGTGTCTATAAAGGAGATGAAGTGATAAAGAATAGTTTATTGGGTGATTCAGTAAACTTAGCCATGGAAAAATTAGAAATCAGCGATAACTGTAGTTTCCAAGTTTGGAAGCTGGAATTTTGATATGCATCTTGTACTGTACTTAAAGGCTGGTACAGTACTTTGTACTAAATTCTTGTTCCAAACTGCTGAAGTCACTGTAAAGAATCCATTGAACTCAAGCAAATATTGTTCCCAACTTTAAGAAGTATAGCTATTTCCTCACTTGATCAGTATTGAGCTAGTGCCTCACAGGGTGCTATGAGGCATTGCGTATCTTTCTTCGTGTCCTAAACTTAAAGCTGATTGAATTACAGCAGATATAACAGGTAATAAATAAGAGGCTGAAATCCTTTCTCCCCGTTGGTTTGGTTTGGTTTTGTTTTTCCCTGCCCCAAGACTACATCAAAAGGGTTGATTGTGGCCAGAGGCTCAACACAACAAGAATTAACAAGACATAGTTACAAACATAGGCCGAAGATAGAAATATTTAAGACTGCAGGGCTTGAAGAAATTTATACTAGAGAAATTACAGGACTTTGTCTCTCAGCTGTTACTTACAATCTTTGAAAAGTGAGGAGGTGAGGAGGTTTGGTTTAGGTATTACAGAACTAGTGAATGATATTTCTCTGTTAAATCAATCAGCTTTCAATAAAGGGGAAAAGAAGAACCTGTTAGAATGAACATAAAAACAACACAGAGAAAGATGCTGCTAGCTAATTGTTAAACAGTGTGAAAGTACAAAGAATACAATTGTGAAATAAGAAACAGAAATTACAAATTTGTCAACAGCAAACTACGTGGAACAATCTCAGTTCCATTTTTTGGGAGGTAAGAAGGATGGGGTAGAGTTGATAGAAATACACAGGAAACTTTAGTAAATGTTGTTTACATAAATTTATAAGCAAAGCAGAGAAACGTTTTCTAGATGTGATGATTGCAAAGTGGATGTACAGACGGTAGAAAATAAATTTTAAAATACACAATTAAATATTAAAAAAGCCCCTTCATGAATAGCTGTCTTTTCAAACTGGAAAAATATTTCAAGTGAGGTCTCCCAGGGCATACCTCCACTCCACAATGCAGTGCTTTGTTACAGATAGTTAAACTAATGAAATGCTATTCAAAGGCATTCTTAGGAATGAAGCCTCTCCGGTGTTGATTACTTGCTTTACAGATACACCTGTTCTGATTTTGAATATAATTTACTCAAATCTAATAGCAGTATGTCTATCTAGCACTGCATTACACTGCATATCCAATGAACTTGTCTTGGAAAAAAATTCTACTTATTATTTATGCTAATGTCTTGTCTGGTGAAACAGAAAAACCCACTTAAATATGTGGGCTGCCACCAACCTTGGCAAGATTATAAAATATATGAAGAATAGGATTAGAATTTAGAATGATCATAATCAGTTGTGGCAATGGGCTGAAATGGATGAGTAAATGCAATATAAATGTAGGAGAAATACCACAATAAAAAGAAATCAAATATGGAAATCTAAAATGGAGAAAAAAAAAAAAAAAAAAAAAAAAAGTTAATCAAAAAAGCAAATGTCATTTTGAAAGATATTTTAAAAATGTCTGTAAAAAAAGAAGCCCAATATTTCCTCTCCCCTTAACGATAGTAAATCCTTAAAACAAAACCTGGGAATTATTTGTAATCTCCATAAAGTCTCTTTCTTAAAGAATATCCATTGCCCTCAGAGAATATTTTCCTTTCTTACATGATAAAGAACAGAAAGTATAGGTTCTCTGAATTGCATCTCTAGGATATGTAGAAGGTAAAACTTTTAATAGTCTCATTATGTCTTTTTTTTGGAGACCTTTAAAAAAATAACGTTGAAGCAACTAGAGAAACTACACAAACTTATAGGATACTTAGATGCTGTGGTAAAAGAAGACAAATCTTATCTGCTTATAAAATGAGATCTATAAAAAAAAGATTAAAGAAACTGGAATTGTTTGATCTAGAAAACTGAAGGCTGATTTAGACCATAATACCAGTTTCAAATGCGTAAAGGATAGCTACTGAGAAGACAGCAACTAGTTGATTTTCAGAACCATGAAGAGCAGGACAGAAAAATGATGTATTTAATTTTCACTCAAGCAGGTTTCCATGAAACATTGAATTATCTTATTCTGGGAGCCAGGCATATAAAACTGACAGAGTAATTTATTATTCAGCACACAAAGAAAACTGTATCGAAATCACGTCTATTCACTTCTACTGGACTCCTTGTAAAATAAAGTGAAACTGTAAAATGAGAGTGTGTATCAAAGTCTGGTCCCACTTGAGCTTTTGGCTTTGCTGAGATATGTCTCTGAAATTATCCCAATTACATTGTGGAAATGCGTATATTTCCCTGTGTCAAATCCCCAGTAATCTTGTAAGTTTAGTATAAATAGTAAAGAAAATTCAAAGTAAACTAACAATCATTTTTCAAAATCAAAATTAATTTGAAGCTGAAGTTCAAAATACACTTCAGAAAATCAAAAGGAACTAGATAGCTTAATGCAGTCTCATACTGGGATAAAAATAAAAGGAAAATACAAAGGGAATCTCATCACTTTGATGTGAGAGAAATATAAACATCTACCAAAAAAAAAAAAAAAGCACATACTTTTTCATGTAAGCAATGTAACAGTAAATGATGTACCCAGATACCCCACACAAGTAAAATCACCTATGCTACTACACAAAGAATAATATATTTCTCAACTTTTCTTATAAATGAAATTTAAAAGTTTGTTAATATTTTTATCTCTTTCTGTCTCCTTCTGTCACTGCCTGTTTCTTCTCCTTATTCTTTTCTTCTTCAATCCCTGCCTGCCCATACTGAACTCCTCTTGATAGTATATATATATATATATATATATATATATATATTAAAAAAAAAAAAAAGTAAAGAGATAAATCTTTAATCCAATTCTGAGCACAAAGAGATTTTCTGATCAAGCTTATGTTTGGCACACGGTAGGTCCAAAACAAAAGAGCAGACAGAACGATGGCTTAGCCTCTTACTGTCCTGAGGTCTCACTTCTGAATCCCGAATTATTATGACTTCTTATTGTCACATCACAAAGCAGTCCTTAAGAAATCTGGTAAGCTAATGAGACTCACACACTAGTATTGAAGTACACATTGATCTGATGATAAGAAGGGCCAGTGTGTCATGTATGATATATAAAATGTCATGGGGTTAATTTATTTTTTTAGTCTGCTTTTCTGAATCAATTATAGTTGCCCTCCACCTGTGTAATCTGCTCATTTTGCTCTCCAGTGCAGATGATCTTGATGTTTCCCATCCAGCTTCAGGATTTACCTATGTAAATACAAGTCTTCGCTAAAAGGAGTAATTACCTTATCAGAGAAGCTAATGAAGTCTATATATAAACTCATAGCAAATGACTGTTAATTTTAAGAAACTGAGACCAAACTATGTTGCTCTCTTTAATGATACTTTCTCAGCCAAAATCATGGCAAATCATGATTGTTAATAAGCATTGTCATTTGTTTACTGCTGAGTGTTCAAATCCCATAAGAGATGAGTAAATTGCTTCAGTTATGAGAATATTTATGTGTTTTCTGAGGTTAATAGAAGCAGCAGATTCTTGTTGCCCATTCACAGGGACTAGAAGCATTGGTCATTTCATTCCCAGTGATACATCCTGTTGTCAAGGCAATAGTTCGAAAACCTGTGCTTCCAGAAGGGGAGCTTTTTTTTTTTTTTTTAATTGTTTCATCTGTAACCAGGGATATTGAAAGCATTTCAAAGTACCAAACTCCGTAGGAGAGGAGATCAACACCCGTGCTTGTGAAACTGAAGTTATTTATGGTGACAGCACTAAATGATCGTCTCCACAGTGATGGGATGGAGTGCTTGTGGCTGAGCCAGGGGCTGAAATGCAAAGGAACAAGCTTTTCCAATTCAAGGCCCAGCTGCAAGTAGCAGTAAACTTTTATCCTTCCTGACTTGTCCTTTTGTTGCTTTTGAGGCCTTGTGCATACATAAAATGGGACTCAGCTAACATAAAAGCTAACTTATAGATACCTTACCTTGCCACAGGCTCCCTTTATACACATTGGAGAGAAATAGATACCTTTAGAGAGTAATGCATTTTGTGAGACAGATATAAAAGATCGACCAGATTAAACATTTTGGAGATGCTAACCATAGATCCATTCTGAGAGAATACAGCTTTCCCTCTAAAGATGCATATTTATCCATATTAAATATAAAGGAACTGTATTGATATTGGTCTTATATCATTACAAAGGTAAAAAGTCTAAATAATTTTTATCACTTTAAAATTATACATTTCATTTGGGATCTATTTTAATTATGTAAGTAGGTTCTGAGGGATAAGTGAATATACACATCTCAGCACTATCTTCTAATCTCTCTGTATTGGGTCTGACTGGTATGGAATTAATTGTCTTCATAATATCTCATATTGTGCTGTGTTTTAAATTGTTTAACTTGTTTAAAATTTCCTCTCCAAAGTATAAGTACATTTTTTGCAGCTACATGAGCCTAGTTAAAAATAGTAATTTACTGTTTACTATAGTCTTAAAAAAACCCAAACCTTAACATGAATATTAATTCCTTAGTCTACAACCCCACTTTAACTGTAATGAATGGAAGAGTATTCAGTGCATATAGAGAAAGCTCTTATGAAGTACCATAACATGTACAGCTGTTGCATAGTTTACTTTTTTCACAACACAGTGAACACATGATAGCTCCCTTTGCACAATAAAGAATGGAGTTTCAGACCAATTCCAATTTGAATGAAACTTAAGTCTCTTAAGTAGAAAATTGTTTTCTTTGCATACTGACCTCTTAGAGTGAAAGTCATAAAAACACACTATAATTATTTTTTTTTATAATTCCCAAATTGGAACAATTCTCTTATATCACTGAGTTATTTTACATCATCTATAAGGATTTAGATTTTGGTTGGAAAAAATATGACATCTGCAATAGTCTATAGAAGATATAGAACAGAATAAAGAAATGAAAAAGAAAAAAAACAACCAAACAGACAAACAAACAAAAAAAACGGTTGATATTAAACTATGTAAGAGCAGATTTAATAAATTCCTGAAAGACAGAGAAGAAAGTACAAGGTCATCTGATTGTATCCAGATAATTGATTAAGCCCTGATATTTCAAGTTGTTCCTTGCATCTGGGTCACTTTGTTTATACAAAGGAACCAGTGAATTCCACTGGGAATATTGCAGCATCAATAATAACCCCTCTAAGAAGCTTACAGCTTATACTCTATTTTCAAAAAAGCCCCCAAACAAATCAATCTCAGAGGATGCAGTCCCATCAGAACTTCTGTCTGTATTAAATAAAGGATATGAATAATCTCATTTGGATTTTGGATTGCTAATATTAAGAACTAGATTAACATCTGCAACCTTGGATAGTGGCGCCTGAGTGACTGAATTCAATGGGAATGGCTAAAGACTGAAGTTCATCTCACCATACTTTGAATATTTAACAGTTATGCATCTAATCTAAACAAGCTGTATAGTTTCTTTCTTCTAGAGAGAGTTAATGGAGAGTCTTTTCTGGAGCATACTTCATGTGACTCCATCAGAGACACTTCAGGCTTATAAATTTCACTGTTACTTGACTTGCATCTAACAACAAGCTACTACTGAAAGGTTTCTTCCATCTCTTCCCACCTTTCCCTGTGGGTACCTTGTGCTTGTGCTAGCAAAAGGACTTAGAAAGCCAGTTTGAATGAGCAGCTTGAAAACTAGTCATTGTTCTGCTGAGTTAGCTCTAAACTGAACCTCTTCCTTGGAGCAGTGGGAGCTGATTCTGGAGCCAGAGGTAAGGGTATAACTGCCCACTTTTTGGCCCTCAGGCAGGCTGGCTTTAAATTTTATGGCATCGTTGCTTAGTTAATTGATTTTGTTAATTGTGTTGATTTAAGATCAAGTTGTTTCTGACAATGATTTTTTTTTTTTTCACTCTCCTGGCCTTTGCCCTATTTTCCTCTGCTTCCTTAATATTGGGATGTAGTCTTGTGGAACCAGGAAGGTGACAGGAGAAATATATGTGGGCAATCAGATAACCAAATTGTTCAATTCACTCCAAAAGTCAGTGAGTGTTATGTCCAAAACCCAGGAAAAAAAAAAAAAAAAAAAAAAGACTAGCCAAAGGGTGGGATGCAAAAAATGCAGGATCATAACTTCCAGTGGAAATCTATGTTGCTATCATCTCCTGCTGATAAGAAACCCTCAGGGCAAAATATTTAGGAAAAATTGTCCTCTGTTCTCTTCAGAGTTACCATTCTCTTCACTGATTATAGATAAAGACTGGAAAACTGGCTCAGAATATTTACCTGAGTTTTTCGTGATATGAATCCCCTCCTACATGACAAGAAAGGCTGTCATAGAGCGCTTTAACTTGCTTTTTCTATTAAAAAACCTCCACAACCCCAAAAAAAACTACAGTTAAAAACAAACAAACAAACAAACAAACAAGAAAAAATACATCTTCTTTATAGGCAGAGTTTGAAAAACAAATCATCTCTATCTGTCTCTTTACCTTTTTACAGTTGTGGAGAGAGTTTCTTTTTTTTTTTTTTTTTTTTTTTTTACGTGTAAACAACTTAAATTAAGATTGCAGTTATTAACAGACAGTGACTAGAGATAAATCTTATCTTACTCTTTCATTAAATAAGCAAAATGAGGATATCACTAATCTGATGTCGGGTAGAAAATGCTTTCCTGTTTCCATGTTAAGATCTCTTTGATTTGTTTACTTTACAGATGATTTTTGATAGGATAACATTTTAAACATGTCCACAACTAAAGCTGCCTTAAAATTTCCGCAGTTGTGTCAAATGTGGAATAACAGAGCTAACACTAAAAATTATTTGGAGAGAAGAAGCATATGAGCTGAAAAATGGCTCACAGGGTTCAGTCCACAGAAGTGAAATGTAGTAATGAACTCAGGATAATATTAACTGGCAGAGGCTACTGTCTAGAAAGAAAGGCAATGTATTACACAGGCTATGGAAAAGGATATTTTCACTCGTCTTTGAAATATGCAGACGCAAACCAGAGCAAGTAAGATCTTCAGCTGGATATTCAGGAGGACATTAAGAAGTGGTTTCTCAGCAGTTGGATTTTCAGAAGATAAATCAGGATGGTTTAAAATTGGAGGAATTTTCCCACTGAGGGTTCTCAAGAAATCTGGGTTTAGTTATGGCAGAAATGTTGTATGTGATCTAGGGCAAGTCATTCAGGTTAAAATTTTCAGAAAAATTTGAGTCTCAATTTACAATGTCAGTTCTATTTCTGTTAGATATAAAAAAACAAACCAAACCAAAACAAAACACCCCAAACCCAACCTTCATTCTTCTAACTCTTCTTGTCTCTTTTAAACAGCCTTGTCCCCTGGCATTCTCTTTTCAGAGAGAGAATATTCTTTCTTATCTTTCTTGATATTGGTATTTGAGCATTTATACATGTAAAATGATAAATAACTATATAACAGTCTCAAAAAGAAAAAAAAGTACAGCGTTGGAAGTGAATCATTGTAACTAAAAATGAATGTGTTTCTTTAAATGGAAGGTAAATTAACATATTTTTCTTCTGCTGTGTTTCTTTATTTTATCAACAACTTCTCTAGCCACTAGTCACCTGATCCAGCTCTTGCCCTCTTACAGATGGAAATCCACAGATGATATTCATCTTCATCTGCTGCTGGAGCTCATTTGCCCTCCTGCTTAAGACCTGGCTCCAATTCCCTTCTAAAAACCTGTGAAAACACAATACAGGTAAAAGGCCAATCAGTTCAGGCAAGAACAATCATTACTTTGGCTTACAGGTATGGCTGCCAGCCATAAGCACATCTGTCATACTGCTTTGAAGAGAGTGAAGCTTCATATAGGGCCAGAGATGCATTTGTATAACCTCTTTGACAATAAGTGACAGAACTACAATAAGGTCTATATTGGACTATAAAAAATAGAGATCTGTGAGGTTAGAAGATGGGGTGGGAATAAGACAAACATTGAAGCAAAAATGAGAATGAGCAGATGGGCTTGACAAGTCAGATATCTGCTTAGCTAGTGGAAAAGAATATTATTTACAAATGCACTTCTGAAAGTGGGTATCTTTCTACTGATGTAAGTATTTCTGAGCAAAGTAAGAACACTAGAAAATTGAATTAGCAGAGGAATATCAAAAGATGAAGTATTTGGGAGTATAAAGATAACTACAAGACAGCTGCATAGACTTCTGCTGCGGAAAACAAGGAACATTAATTATGTGTGAGATCTTAGCATGTGAGCATTAGGAACATTGACATGTGGGACCTATAGCCAGTATGTGAACAGAGCTGTTGTGTATTACGTAATATTGTATAGATAAGAGTGATCCATGCACAGCAAATCAATGTTTAAATGTTTAAAGAATTTATTCTGGTAATATCCTTACAATGAAAATAATAATCAGAACTGTATGTTGTCAGTATACGTTATGTATATACTTTAATTATATTGTTTATGACACTGAAATATATATTGTTATATGTAGATATTTAAATTTTTCTTAGATTTATTAAACACATGCTTGATAATGATATATTGATACTTTGAATTATTGGCAAATGTTGCAATTTATATTTTCATGTGTGACAGGTCAGATGCTTTTATTTCCAGAACTGATTATCAAATACCCCAAGAACAAATTCTTTCACAAGTAGAAACAAAAAAGTTTCTGCAAAAATGTGTGTTAGCAAAATACAGTCATTCATGGGAAATATAATGTAGTTGCATTTTTATCCATAAATACATTAGTGTGACAGGGAAATAAAGCACAACTAACATACCCAGTATGTCAGATCGTAGCTGTCATCAGCTCTTAAGCCCTTTTAGTGATTTACGTGGTGAAGAAAACTTAGATGTTGGTCTATCTCTTGAAAATCTAGCTAACTAGGGATGGTCCCTTTAATATTATATGCCTTGTTCTTTGTGTCTTAATCTTAAGAAAATAATACTCATATAATCTGCTTCCAGCATGCACATCAACTTTTCATTGTTCTTGGGAATTATTTTCTGAGCGTTTTATTGCAAATTGTTGAAAAGATCTTGCTGACTGAAACAAATTCCATGTAATCAAAGATAATTGTTTTACAAATGCAAATGAACTTTTATCAGAAGCTTCTGTGCCCACAATCCAAAAAAATGAGTTATTGGTGCAAGTAAAGAAAATATTCAACTTGATCTGCAGATTAGCTTGTTCGTTTTACTGGGCAGTCAATGTGCAAGCATTGATTGAAGATAGTTGAAACAAATAATAATTCAAGTTGTTTAAAGTAGAAGTAATAAACTATGTTAGAGTTATTAATCAAACTATCCTTTAAACAGTGTGAATAGATATAGTTGCTTCGACTCAAATATTTCAAGTCTCCTAAAACGACAAGAAAGATAATATACTTACATAATGACAAGGACTTCCTCCTTCCCTTGTGGGCTTGCATAAAATTGGATCTGCCTCAGATGTTACCATGACTTGAGTCTTTAATCTGATTATCTTAAATTCCTATTTTGGGGTTATACCTATTGGCCAAATTATATCTGTTATATCTATACTATAATGAATTAAAGAAATATTTGGATATTTTCGTGTTTCCAAACTGAAGCATTTGGCTTGCAGCTGAAAACAAAACTAAGAAATACCCCAAACAAAATAAACCTCTTTTATTCAGAAAAAAAAACTTTGCTATTGGTATATTAATGATTTTCTGAGAGAAAAAAAAAAAAAAAAAAAGTATGTAACCTTTACAAACATATTCTGCTTTTAATGTTATAGTAATACAATGCTACGGTTCTTCATTATTTTTCTTCATGTTATTTTTTATGTAAGATTTTATGGGTTTTTAACTTCTATACTAAAAATAACTAAACAAGTATTTTGTCCCTGAAGGAATAGGCTCCTCATCCAGATGATACCTTACCTCCCTCCTTACAAGGTCAGATAAGAGACTGTAGCAGCCAAAGCAAATGACAATGGCATGCATAACACACTCAGTAGAGTAGTGCCTGTTGGACTGTATTGCTGTAGTCATTATATCACTGATATGAATTATATTCCTCTTGCCTGCAAATGTCTCCAGAGACATAATGTGCACATCAGAGTGGAAGAAAGTGACTTGCACATGAAGCCCTTCATACACAGGACTGTTTTTCACAGGAAAAAAAACCAAAACCCTGACAACCATCTAATCGTTGTTTGATTATTTGATAACTGCTTCACTCAGCATGAATGACTCATTAGAAAGTTTATTTCGGTAAAGGAGAGGACTCTTACCGTCCATCAAGTGGCACGTTATAAATAACTACAAACAGTGCAGCCAAGGAGTTAATCAGATTTCTAGCTTCCCACCCTTATTGAAACCATATTCTTTAGTAACCTCAACAGGCTATCTACAAAGCACATTGACATTTTTTCAGATCCTCAAGCACTATTTGCATCTTTCTCAAACCCTTGTGATATGCAGGAATGCTCCAGGCACTGAACAAGCCAAGAACCCTTCCTGCTATTTGCTCAAGAGTGTTTTCATTGAGAGATTTTCCTTTAATCAAAATAAATAGGTTGCTTCACACCAAAAGTGATCCTATTGACAGATTCTAAAAATGTTAAATGAGCAACCTGTTCTGTAAATGTTGTTTTTCTAATTTAAAATCATTACAGCACTGGAGCATTGACATGGTGTTATTTGTTATAATTTCTTGTTTGGTTAGTGTAAGTTATTCCTGTGATTTCTTTGATTTTAGCTTTATTTAAAATCATTAGCACAGCATTTACATTTATATTTACAATCCTCACAGTGAACCAATACATGGTTGTGATGGAAACCAATGCTGTTTTAATATTGGTTTTGGCATTTGCTAAATTAGATCTTGTAACTTTTCAATATTCAACAGATTCACATTTCTAACTCAGTTCTTTAATAGATTTTATATTTCTCTTGGTATTCAGCTATTTCTATTTTTCTGTGTTAATTCATAACACATGTAATGAAAAATGAAGCAAAGGTCATAAAATACAGTGAATAACGAGGTGATATAATTCATGGATAATTAGAACATAGTATTTTAGCATAAAATCCTTAGATTTTAAACTTTGCTGTGTTTCTGAGAAAAGTCAGAACCCAGGGTTTTGCACTCAGATTTTTTTAAATATCTTTTTATATAAAATACATAGAAGCTGTCCTATAGCACAATAAATAGTACTGAGCAGAGCAAGGTCATGATCTGTTTCAGAAAATGTAAAAATTAATGAGACAAATCTATGAAGAAAAGCCATTTCACAGATGCACTGTCCACTGCCCCTTAAGCATACATTACACGCTGTTGTCATATGGAAAATTTCAAAAATTATATTTGGGGGGGAGATCTAAAACAGAACTTAAGGACCTTTATGCTTAAAATATTGTTGATTCAGCTAAAAGCCTTCTGGAAACTTTCCTCCATTTATGTTCAGTTTCAGCCTCAGAGAAATTGGACATTTGTAGTCTTCAAGTGCAGATAAATAGCATTATCACTGTAATAGTTCAATCCTGATGTAATTCAATTTCATTTATTTATATGTAGTTATGTCACTGATAAACAATATTAATGAAGATAAGGTTCTATCAGAGTCTGCTGTTATATAACCACTAGTAAAAACTGCTCAAAATGTATTTTTGAAAACTTCAGAAATCTGAGTCCGTTTTATAGTATTTGAATCAAGACTATAAGTATGACAATGTATATATATTTATTTTTAAACAGTAGCATTATAAAACTGAATTATTTATGATAATTGATGTGTATGTACCATCTCCGTACATTCTGGGAGAAAAAAAAAATAATCTAAATATTGAAGTTATGTATTTTAAAAAAAACACAATGCCACTACATTTTTTTACTGTCAAGAGGAATTTTTTCTATTTTCATAAGTTTCTAATGCAACCTTTATTCAACAAAGGAAGTTTACCCATTTGTAATACTTTCAGTAATGAGATTTAGCATATAATCATATAGGATGATTAATTTGCATCCTCACCCCCCAAAAAAAACCCCAACACAACAACAAAACCCCCAGAAACCAGAATCAATAATACAACAGATTTAGGTTTTGATTTTTAAGGCAAAACAGAAATTATCCATCTTCAGAAAAAGAGAACAAATACCCTAAATAGTAATTACTATAGACTTTCCTTGTTAGTAATCTCCCACCCAGTCTTGTTAACGTTATGGTTGATTTCCATCAATTTTTCTTACTGTGTTTCACTGTTACAAATCTTTCAGGAAGCTTCCTAATTTTCATAGTCATTGGGATGAGCCTTACAACTCTTAAAAAAAAAATAAAAAAAAAATCATAGTGCTATTTGTATAACATTGTAAGAAGTACATTTTCTCTACTATGAAATTAAAAGGACATCTCACAAGCTTTTGCTGCTGAAGTGAGTACTGAGCTATCCAGGCTTCATCCCTCCCATTTCTGAGACTTGTTGCTTTCTTTTCTTTTCTGCTGCCATTGTTGTGTAACAAGTCAAGCGGGTTGCCAGGATCACACTTGTCCTGAGTAAAGCTGTAACCCATTCTTCTTCCATGGATATGGGAGGCACAGGGTCATATCAAATCATACTACATCAATTTAATTCAGTTCTCCTTCCTGCACTGTGTTGTGTTTTGACCCCTCAAGGCAGCTCAGCCACATGCTGCCACTGGCTCACTCCCCCTCAGTGGGATAGGGAAGTGAATTGGAAGTGTGGAAGTGAAAACTTGTGGGTTGAGATACAGTTTAATAGGTAAAACAAAAGCTGCATAAGCAAGCAGAGCAAAACAAGGAATTAATTCACTGCTTCCCATCAGCAGGTAGCTGTTTAGGGCCATCTCTAGGAAAGCAGGGCTCCAGCACACCTAATGGTTACATGGGAAGAAAAAAGCCATGACTTCCCCCTTTACTGCTCCTTCCCTCAGCTTTTATTGTTGAGCATGACATCATCACAAATCCAAAAGATAGCCCCACACAAGCTACTATGAAGAAAATTAACTCTTCCCCAGCCAACACCAGTACACTGTAAGATCAGGGATATTTATGGTCTGTTTTGGTTGTCAATTTTGTTTTGTTCTCTTATATGTCCATATATTTTAGGGTTTTAAAACTGCCCCTTCTCAGCGTGTATCAACGTATAGATGTAAAAAACCTGACTTTATGTAGGTATGTCTGTATCGCTTGTCTATATACAGGTGCACACACAAAAAGAAGAGAAACAAACAGAAAATTCTTTATACATTGTGGTGTGAGCCACTGAATGAAACACTAAAGTTTTCAGTATTTTCCTTGTTCTGCAAACATCTCAGAGGCTGAATATGAAAAGACATTATACTGTGCTTCACTTCAATTAAAACAATATTCAGAAAGAAAAAAAAAACAACTCCATTTGGCTTTCAGATGCACAGGGCAAAGGAGAATTATGTGCAAGCAGTGTACAAGCAATGAAGCACAGAAAAAGCTTTGTTGTGTTTGTGCTCATCTTAACTCTCTTGCTTTCTTCTGCTTCAATAAATTTCTAATTCTAACCTCCACTTCATCCCCCAAGCGTGTACAGCAGATTTAAATTTTAGTCTTCAAAACATGTTTTAATAACAATCTAATATATTGCAGCAAATAGGGTGGCTCGAAGACACCAAGAGATCTCTGCGAAAAGGTCTTCAGTCTGGTATGAGCTTCTCAATAATCTGACCATGCCTTTCTGTAGCAGGAAAGACACTCAGCTTTTAGCCATCATCATTCAAATTAGGCTAAACTGTCTGCCTACTGCCCAGGGGCCCTTAGGGAGAGCCCTGATTATTTTGGAAGTTATGTGGTTGGGGAAATGCCTGCTGAAACCTAGGTGTAATCATAACCTAGCAACCAAGGTGAAGTTCTGTACCTTTATACTTTCACTGGGAAACTCTTTGTTTCGAAATCCTTAACTGCCTCTCACTGACATTTACAGAGAATGAAAATACATAGGTCACTTAAAAATTCAGTGGGAAGCAGACCCCCTCCCCTTCCACCCTGTGTAAGAGACACAGTTCTGAGGCCTGAGGGTGTTTACACACTGCCACCTGCTGCTTTTATCTCCTTGATCTGAGTTTGCTCTGCTCTCAGTAGGTCTGGTGATCTGCTCCTCTGCCTAATTCTGCTTGTCCTCCTGCAGTTTGATCCAGAGCCCAATGAAGTCAAAGACTCCTAAGACTTCCTTTGGCTTCAGTGGATTTTGGAGTCTGCAAGATACATAATTAATTTATTTCAATGGGCTATGAATCAAGCTTTTTGTACTGCCAGATGTATAATTAATATTTCAGGATGAATTCCAGGTATCTTGCTGTTTTGTAAGGTTCTTCCTACTGTCTCAGTTCCTGTCCCCCATGCAGCAAGGTCATAAATTAAACTCTTATATTCTTAACTCAATGAGCAAATCAATAAAATTAATAAAACAGTGATTCAGTGCTTTTAAATCCCTATCAGTTACACAAGAAAAATATCTCAAAAGACATTCCAGTCTCAAAACAATAGCTTTTTTACCCTGAATTTTCCAAATTAGGGCTATTTTTTTCATCATTTGATAAAATACATCTTTGCCTGCAGATTTATCATTCTTTATAACTTGAGGGGGCATTTAAAGTTATATATGAAAAAGCATAGGTGAATTTACTGAAATATTCTGGTATCACTGGTTTTATGCATTACTTCAATCATCTTTTTTACGTTAATGTCTAAGAGTGGACAAGTGAGGTAACTCGAGTATTTCATTCTTTAGTGAGAACTTGTCTTGAAATTAAATACATTCTTATTCTATTCCCACGCAAGGAGCTTTTTCGTCCTTTGAAGTCTTACACAGACTGAAACACAAGCTTGCCATATTCTAGCCTATTAATAGACCCTCACTCTTCAAAACAGTATAGCCTGTAGTTTGTGACTCCCACTGTTATTTCTAATGCATGCTCTCATCTTTTTACTCTGAGGCAAATGACTATTTTCCCTGAAGATCTGTTTTACACCAGAATGTGGTGTCTGCTCTAGCCTTATGAATTAAACGTCAATCTAAAATAATCATACTCAGTACAAAGAAACTTGGTTGTATACTAATTTTTTTTCATACCATTGGTCTTGCTTTCTCAGCAACCTGCTGTGTAAAAATCAGTGCATATTTGAGATGGTAAAGAGTATCAAAATTGTCTTGTGAACTCATCAAAACAGTATTTTTCTTTCACTGACCTGCTGCCTACCTGTCTTTTAGTTGAATTACCCTGACTGTTATTTTAGTTTCAGATCAATCCAAAACATTTGCAAAGCTGCAGTCTAAAGTTCCTGCGAGTAGTAGGAAAAAAAAAAATACAGTTTTGCATTGTATTTCCATTTATGATTGTTCCTGATACCCACGTGATGTAAAACTTTACATAAAGAGTAACTTGGAAACCAGTTCTGTAGAGCCCTAATGGTGGGATCAACTTAAAAAAAAAGGAAATCTGCACAAAAGCTTTGAAATTCACTGCAGGAGTTTGTTTTCCAATAGTAACTTCTGATTTCAGAAGAAAATAATCAACTTGGTAAATTAAGTTCATTTCTACAAAAATAGGTCATTTCTATTCAATGAGGGCAGCTCCTAAGCAATGAATGATCATCATAGTGAAATTCAAGAAATGCTTCATCAATCATTACCTTTTGAAAAAGATGGAATCAAGAGTGGGGGAAAAAAGTGTTTCTTGATAATGCTATGATTTATGTTAACTGTATAAAGTACTACATTATTAAAAAGCTGGTAGGTCATCAAAAGATTGTTAGGTATTTAAGTTCTCAAGTTTCGTTTTAAGTCTTTTGGCGGTTACTATTGTGCTTTTCTACTGCTCTGTGATTTAAATAGAGAATACACAAAACATCCAGAGCTGTTACAGGTGCTTGAGGACAAATCCTATCCACTATTGCATTTTCTCTAAGCTTTAAAAAGTTGTTGACATAGTTTAGCAAAAACACTTAGTCTCTTAGATACCATTCTGCTTCTGAATAATCTTTTTGGTGTGCAGATCAAAAGGAAAGCTTTCATCAGAGATCTTGAATTGGACTCTAATAAGTGTAGGAGTTCCATGAGCTTCAGTGCAAGACCTTTTCATTTTCCTCATGTGAAGATCAATTAGATCATAAGCTCTTCAGAACAAACATCCGATTCTTTCAGTGTTTACTGTACTAAACAATGTAAAGCACCACAGTTTTGGCTTCACGAAAACAAACTGTAATTGACGTGTTTGTCTCAGAGTGTGGAAAGATCAAAACCAGTGAACAACGTTCACCGTCGACTATGCAAATTGCATCCAGACTAAACTAGCCACAGTCAGTCCCAGGGATCAAGATGAATGTGCAGATGTTAGATGCTCTTGTAGAATGTGATGGTTTTATTTTCAGTGTTACATAGGCAAAAATGGTTTGTCTTGTCTTTGATTTTAAAAAGACAGATTATGGGGGTTTTTTTCCTCCATGGTAGTACAGCTTGCCTTTTTTTTTTTTTTAAAAAAAAAAAAAAAGCAAAAAAAAAAAGCATAAATGGACCGGAAAGGTATAAGGAAAAAGCTGCTGTGCTAAATAACTTTGGGAGGAAATATAGCTACATCTTTTATCTTTTCCTCTAAAACACAAAATTCTTATTAACCATGTATGATGAGGCACTACATGGCTGGAATACTTACTGTAAATAATATAAATTGCACATTTGGAGAACTTATCCAAAAGTTATTTGAAGCCGGTGGGGATCTTCCATTGATTTTAATGGGCTTTGAAATAAGCCTTTAGTCTTGTTGTCTGTTCATGAATCATTCAGAAGCCAATCCTGATGTCTAGTTATTTATAAGTATTGGACAAATAGTTCGGACAAACAACTTCTGGTCTACAGGCTATTTCCAAAATGTTAATTTAAACTATTCACTGTTCAATATTCATGATGTGTGATTAGTCATCTACATCATGATATTACTGCTTCTATCTAATTGATGGACTGAAACTATTTAAGCTATAGCATCTATCCATTTACATTCTTATAATGGAGCAGCTCATCGCTGTAGTATATGAATGAATAATGAATAACAAATGTTGAATAGTGAATAATGAATAGTAAATAATTTATGCACTCTGGTAAGATTTTTAAAACAAATATTCACTTGTGCTAATATCTGGGAAACTTTTGGAATTGAGAACATTTTCACTATTGTTCAGCAGCTGCAACAGGAATGTGGAATAGCAAGTAATAATTTGAATAATACAGGGTAAGATATATGACTATATATTTACTGAAAAATAAACTTTTTTTTTTTTTTTTTATAAGCATCAGATTAGGTCTGCAGTATAAAAGAAGAGGAAATAAATTACATTATTGATAGGAAAACTGACCAAGGGATTTTTTGGCTTCATTGCTTTCCAGTAGCACTCTGGACCTAAGAGAGTAATAATATGCTATATTTTCTTCTTGACATTTTCTGAGTTAAATTTGTCCTCTGATTCAGCACTCTAATACCCAGGGTACTCCTCATCATCTTGGGAGAATCAACACAAATATTATGACAAGTCCTGGTTCAGCAAGGATAGGGTTAAGTTTCCCCAGCAGAGAGGGGAAAGGGATCTCCAGCCGGCTTATTCATACCTTGATGACGTCAGGTCCGGGTGCGGGAGAGTGGGAACTTTTTCCTTTGTGGCTTTGGTGATGGGGAGCTCATGGCGCGCTTGTTTCGTAACCATTGTGGTATTTCTCTGTATATCTTCTGTCTTGCCTACTGTTATTGTTGTTTATTGTTGTTATCATTGCTCCTGTTGTTGTTCAGATTGTTTATCACACTGTTGTATTAAATTTCTTCTTATTTTAACCTGGGTTTGTGCCTCACTTCCAGCCTGACCGGCTGAGGGTGGGGGAGGGACAACGGCAACGTGGCCTCCAGTCCCGGTAGTGCTTAAACCAACACATGACAATACAATAAAAGTCCTTTATATTACATTTTGAGTCAATTGCATCATAAAATATAAGTATCTCTCAAGATCTCTTAGTCTCTTAATCAGTATCATCACCTTGCTGTTAGTTTATTTTACATTAATAATTCCTTTTAGTGTTTCCTTTCTGTCTCTAGTTACTCCTTTCAACATGTGGTTTGTTTTTTGGTTTTTGTTTTTTTCATCTTAAGGACTTTGGATCTTTTTATCTCCTAATTTTTCTACTTGTTAATTTTATTTTCTCTCTGTTCATATTATTTTATTATTTCTCTTGTTTCATTTAGTCATCACCAGTCTTCTGCATTTTCTTGTATTTTCTTAGCACATTCTTTAATATTTTCAATTAACACTCATATTTAGCTCCTCTCTTTGTCAATCCTTCTCACCACATTTTCTTCTTATCAGCCAAGTTGCCTCTTGCAAAAAGCTGGCAAGTGATTCTGATGTAAACAGAATGCTTCTTACTTCTTGCAGACCTTGTAATGCACAACATATTATCAATTAGTTGTTTCTAATGCTCATATTTTTCTACCTTTTTCTGCTGCAAGTTTTGTACTTCTCATTTTGGCTAACTGTCTGATCTGTTTCAGGACTCAATTCCGATAATATTTTCTTGGCACCTTCTTATTCATAAGGGTATTATTTTTCTAAATACATATATTACTCCTAAACATAGACTCAGAAGCCTTCTCCACATATAACTTCAAAGTTGTGTTCTATCATGATCCGACAATTGGAACAAAGAAAGATGCTTTAGAAGAGAATGACCCAGAACTAATATTTAAGTCCAGTCAATGGCTGACTTACTGAGAAACCACTGCTGTGGATTTAGAGATATTTGATGTTAAATGACATCATACTTATATCCTGTTTGTTAGACATAATTAAATCTCATTGGTAAAGTGACAATACAAAGTATCTTTTAATTCTCCAGTTTGTATCTGTCATGGTCCAATACACTCTGATCAGGTTCTTTTAGGCTGTACTAGGTCTGGCTGGGATGGAGTTAACTTTCCTCATAGCAGCCCATATTGTGCTGTGCTTTGTATTTGTACTTAGAACAGTGTTCAAAACATACCAGTGTTTTGACTACTGCTGAGAAGTGCTGACACAGCACCAAGGGTGTCTCTCCAACCCACAACATGCCCTCCTCCACTCCCTCCCAAAGATCAGCAGGCTGATGATGCACAAGAGGCGAAATGTTGGGAGTGGAGGCAGCCAGGACAGCTGATCCAGAAAGACTAAAGGGATATTCCATACCATATGGCATCATGCTGAGAAACAAAAGGTAAGAAAAAAGGGTGGTGGTGGGGAGGGATTAGCTCTTAGTGCATTTACCTTCCAAAGCAACTCTTATGCAACATAAGGCCCTGCTTCTCAGGAAGTGGCTGGATATCACCTGCTGATTGGAAGTAGAGAATATTTTTTTTTTCCCCTTTTCTTCTGCATGTGCATGTGACCTGTGGGGGGTTTTTTTGTGTGTTGTTTTTTTTTTTTTTTTTAATTTTTATTTTAATTTTTTATTACCTTGACCCACAAGTTTTTCATCCTATTTTCTCCCCTTGTCCTGCTGAGGAGGGAGACTGTTTGAGGAGGGAGAGCAGTTTGGTGGGCACCTGGCAGCCAGCCAAGGTCAACCCATCACACGGATATTCCATATGAGAAGAGTTTAACATTTTAATACCAAATTTACTTATTTGAAGATGTTACATGGGATTTTGATTTAAAAGAGTGATACAGCAATGTACTAAGATCACAATGCAAGCATGATATAACAATTGCACTATACAGTCAGTTCATCATATAAATTTGATTCCTATTTCCAGTCTCTGGTATACTTCCCATCACCACACAGGGTGTCTTCAGTTGCCTGGAAGGAATACATGGGTTGAAGCCAGCTCAGTCCTTTTGTCTTCTTTAAAGATCTTTTTAAACTGTGTTTAAATTTACCCATGACTGGCAGAAGATGGTCTTGGAATTTTCAGATCACTTATTTTTCCCCTTCTACTTTAGGGAAGATACTACTTCAGGAAGAGAGGAGGAATTTCACCTGACTCTTTTCCTGAGATACAGATCCTCTGTATATTTGTCATACCAGGTAAAGGGGTGTTCACAGATACACTGTTCAGTATGACTTTGGGAGAAATATTATTTCCTGAGCAGGGATAAGCCTTCTTGAAATTTCTTGTTGAGTACAGGTTTAATAAACCACCTACAAGATGTACTGGGACTAATATTGAGAATAAATACTGAGAGAAGTCTTCTAAAGTTGTTGCAGAGAGGAAGAGGATAAACTGTTGTCCAGGTCCTATCCTTTAAGATTAGAGCCAAAAGCAAAGGACTTAAAGTGTTGCAAGACAAACATATTTCTATTGATGAGGATAGTAAAGCACGGGGACAATAGGCTTCTTGGGAAAATTGTGAAGGCCTCTCATGGATAGCCAAAATAAGATAATTTTTAAAGCGGGCTAAATAAATATCTGTCATGAATGTTATAGGCATATTAAGCCTTCATTAGGCTAGAAGAAGTAGGCTAAGATGTCATCTAACAAGTTCTCTCACAAATCTTTTCTATGACACTATAATAGACAACAGTTTCCTCAGGACTGAAGCTCATAGAGGCAGATCCTTGTCATTTTTACAGTATCAGTTCACAGCATAAAGGTACTATAACAGTGTGAGCAAGGAATAACCAACCTGTTTCGCTTCTGAGGTAGGTTCTTTGTTGTCTTAGTTTAGAAAGAGTTCCCCTGGCAGCTCCTTATGTAGTTCAGGTTTTACCTAGAGAAGCATTTATTATGCCAATATGGATATGCTGAATGGGATATATTTCCTTTTTAACTACACTAGTCATTTGAGGATTTATAGACAACAAAGGGAAACAGGCACAAAGAGTGTATGATTCATCTGACCTACTTTAGATGTCTATTTGAGGAAGTGAATTCTGTCCTTAAAGCACCTATTAATCGCCAAAAGAGCAACTAGGATTGCTATCTCAAATTAAAATGCTTTAAATGAGATTCCTATCCACTTTTGCTAACATTATGATGGGAAGGGTGATATGAGTACTATATAAAGAAGAATAAATGATACAGTTATAGATAGGACTTTTGTCTCATTATATTCTTGATGGTCAAATTAATTATCCTCACAGACAAGGGATTTATTTCAGGTCTGTAGTGCACTTTGAGACAGCCTGTCTCACAACTACATCTTTTTGTAACTTCAGTAAACTTTATACAGTTTTTGCACTTTGCTCATGTTTTTTTATCCTTTCTTCTCATACACAGAAACTTTCACAGATACAACATGACCAATTCTCAGGCTAGATCCAGCTACAATCTCAAAAGTTTGAGAGGCTGTTTCACTGTACAGCTATTGGAACCTCATGGCTGCAGCAGAGGGTCTGATGAACTGAAAAGAAGTAAAAACACTTTAAAAAAATACAGACATCTTAGAACTGAATTACTAACTCCATAAACCTCACTGACTTTTGGGAAAGTTTTACTGGTTTGTATTAATAGTAGATTAGATCTTCTACTGCCAAAATTTATGTTCCTCTTTTGTACATTAAATAACATGTACTTATGAGGAAGATGAGATTTTATTTTTCTTGTTTTTTTTTTTTTTTTTTTTTTTTCTTTTTTTAGACTGTTAGGCAAATAGTATATCTTAAATCAGCTTCCCAATCAGAAACATTTCCAGTTCTATGTGGTACCACAACTCTGGACAAATTAAATACCAATTATAATTTTATCTCCTCCCCATAATAGACAAACAAAAAACCAAACAAATATAAAATACTTGCATAAAGCAATTAAAAAGTCGAATTTTACAAAGCTCTTTCAGTCAATGTAAAGACTTTGCATTTCACTTAGACCAGACCTCAAATCTAGTTGTCTTAAAACAAACTGAATTGTGGAGAACTTCTAGAACACTTTTTTAAAATGAAGATTGAGAAAACACGTAAGATGTCTAGATATTTGAGGGTGATGATGATTATTTTGTATTTAGTATATGCTATATTATGAAATATCAGTTAAAATACAACCTTCTCCCTCTCTTCTAAGATTTATCTCTTCTGGGTTAGGATTTACCAGAATTGGCTCCCTAATCTCCTGTAAAACTGTAAGACTCCCTTGCATTGCCAGTACAAAACTAATAGAATTAGATCAGCAAATCCACTATTAAGAACACTAATGAGAATATGCAAAAACCAGAATATGAACATTACAAAAAATGCAAATTTTATGCCATCAGCAGAGAAAAGAAACAGAGATAATTTCTGCTGCATTAAGTGTATTTAGAGTGATGCAGAGGTCATTGGAATCAAAGGAACTTCAGCATATGCTTAAAACTGAGCTTCAGGGCTATTTCAGAAGAGAGGATGAAAAAGATAATTACTTTAACCATAAAGATGCTCATTAAATATAACAAAAATTTGACAACAGACTCTACTTACCCATTTCAGTGTATAGCATAGAAAAACAAACTGTGATTCCTACTAAGATTATACATGTGAAATGATACCAGTGGCAGTATCCATCAGAGTGTACATATCACCAACATTATACAGAGTAAGAGATGCTGTATATTTCCAGCCAAAGAGTTTTGAGGACAGGATCATGTACAGCATCCACCACTAATTTCCTATGTCATTCTCATTTCCTCAGGATAAGTGTAATGCAAATTGACCTTGAGTAGATACTGAACACTCATTTTCTACAGAACATTGCTCATGGCTATGGATTGTTCTTTTACCTTTATATAAATTTATGGTTGGATTTAGCTGATAATTAACCTTTTGAAACATATCTCATGACCACCAGCAGGTCCTTTCCTGCACTTCCACCTGTAAACAGAGCAGTGGGCAGTTTCATATATTGCAAGTACTGAAATTATTCAGTACAGGCTAGATCCTGAAGCAGTTGCCATTTGAACACCTTTTTCATCCAAAACATATGATTGATTACAGGAATGGTTGCTTTGACCAGATGAGGACTGAACAGAAGCTGTTAGGGAATTTTATTGCCCAATATTGCACAATTGTGGTCTATGCATTTTTCATAATGCTTTAAAGAATTTCTGTGCCAATAACATAAAAATATTACTTATTTGATTAAAGTAACTCCATTAAAGCCAAGTTAAACATTAATGTTGGAACTGAATCTGGCGAGGGATGTGGAGCTCAAAAAGGTTTCTCTAGTACGTACATATACAAGCATATAAACAGCAAAATGATGACTAAGGGAAATGTGGTCCTGCTATTGAGTGGGGGAGCTACCCTGGGGTCACAGTATGTGGAAAAGACTGAGTTTCCTGGTTTAAGCCCAGAGGGCAACTGAGCACCATGCAGCCACTCACTCACTTCACTTCCTCATTGGGATGAAGAGGAGAGAATAAAACAAAAGGCTCAGGAATCAAGACAAGGAGAGCGAGGAATGACTCACTAATTATAGTCATGGGCAAAAGACAGACTCGATTGGGGAAGAGAAAGAATATCAATTTAATCTGAACACCACCAACACCAATTTACCAATCGGAGTAGGATAGTGAGAAATATAACTGCATCCTAAAAACACCTTCTCACCACCCCTCCCTTCTTCCTGGGCTCAGCTTTACTCCTGATTTCTCTACCTCCTCCCCCCTAGTGGTGCAGGAGCACAAGGTATGGGTACTGCAGTCAGTTCATTACAGTTTGTCTCTGCTGCTCCTTCCTCCTCAGGGGGAGCACTCACCACACTCTTCCCCTGCTCCAGCATGGGGTCCCTCCCACTGGACACAGTCCTCCATTAACTTCTCTGACATGAGTCCTTCCCACAGGACCGCAGTACTTTAGGAACTGCTCCAGCGTGGGTCCCAGCCACAGGCTGCTGTCCTAACAGCAACAGACTGCTCCCATGCAGTCCTCCCTCAGAATCCTGGCCTCTTCAGGCACAGCCACCTGCCCTGGTGTGGAGTCCACCATGGGCTGCAGGGGGCATCTGCTCCACTGTGGACCTCCATGGGCTGCAGGGGAATAACTTGTCCTCTTGTCATGGGCTGCAGGGGAATCTCTGTTTCAGCTCACCCCCTCCACCTACTCCTTTCTTCCATTGACCTCAGCATTTGCATAAGTGTCTCCCTCCTCTTCAGGTTGCCCTTCATAAATATGTTATCACAGAGGTGCAGCTACCGTTGTTAACTGGTTCAGCCTTGGCTGAAGGTGGGTCCAACTTGGAGCTGGGGGAGCTTCTAGAAGCTTCTCACAACTGCAATTGCTGTAGCCCTTCCCCCACTACCAAAACCCTGCCACACACAAACCCAACACACTGAGGTACTGACAGCCTTTTTTTTGCCCCACAATCACCAGTAACACTGTTCTTTGGAAAGCCAAGGCCCCAGAGACAAGGAGAGAATTCTGGAGCAAGGAAGGCTTAGAGACTGGTCTAGATCCAATTTAATTACATGATCTAACTCAGCTGATAAGTCTGGCCCTTATATTATATATATATCACAGATAGTTAGAGGCATTTAAAGACAACGCACAAGAAACAAGATTTAATAGTCAGTGATCCTAATATTTTAAATTGTTTCTGTGCAGAAATCCTATTATGATTGACATGATAAAGGTCCTAGGTTTTTAATTTAGCAGAACAACTTTCTCACAACAAATATGGAAGTTGTAATTAATTAACTTGCTACTATCTTTATGTCAAAACACTGAAGCAAAACATATGTCTTCACTAAAACCTTTCAAGACTTACAGCTAGCATGAATTTTGAAATCAGCTTAACCCTATATTCTACAAAAAGTGACAATAATTAAACCCTTGGCTATTTAGAACACATTTTTAAACATCAACAAAAACAAGCTAGTTCTAAACTAAAAATCAACATCTACCTTGTACACTCAATATCTGGGGAAAAAAAATGTTTTTTATGCGATCATATAATACAAACATCAGAATTAAATTTCATTTTAAATTTTAATAGTTGGCTATTCATTGAAGTAATTGATTACTAACATATAATTATTTTATAAATAATTAGAACAGATTTCAAAATTTTGTCCAAGCGACAATTTAAAACATGTTTATCTGATATTCTGGGAATATTGATCGTACAGTAGTTACAGTTCATCTCAGATAAGGTAGAGCACTGGAGCCCAAAATGTCCTTACTTTGCTATTCTCCTCCTACATCTTTCCCCTGTTTTACATTACCCCAGTTAATTGTATCCAAGACATACTTGCTACACGGAAAGAGGGCCCTTAGCAGCAGGGTCTGAACCCATCAATGACACATGATCTTGTGAATCTCAATCAGCCTGTGGTACTTGTTTTCTATTTAGTGGTAGGGTCAGGTAGTAGTCCTCTAATTGAGAAGAAATTGAGCTTCTGATCACTGTAGTGAATAGTATGTGGAATGTAAATTGAAGCAAGACATGCCCATTTATCAGAGTTTATGATAATCTTCAGAATGACATAAAGCTGTGTGGTGCGGTTGACAGTTGACATGCTGGAGGAAAGGGATGTGCCATCCAGAGGGACCTTAATAGGCTTGAGAGGTGAGTCTGTGCAAACTCATGGAGTTTAACAAGGCCAAGTTCAAGGTCCTGCACATGGTTTGAGTCAATCCCATGCACAGATGCAGACTGCATGGAGAATGGATTAAGACCAGCTCTGAGAAGAAGGACTTGTGAGAATTAGTGGATGAAAAACTGACTGTGACCTAGCAATGTGCCCTCACAACCCAGTAAGCCAACCTGAAAACTGGGCTGCATCAGGTGCGGCCAACAGGCCGAGGGAGGTGATTCTCCTTTTCTACTCTGCTCTCATGAGACCCCACCTGGAGTGCTGTGTCCAGCGCTGGGGCCTGAAACATTAGAAGGACATGGACCTGCTCAAGCAGGTCCAGAGGAGGCCCACAGCGATGATCACAAGGCTGGAGCACCTCTCATATGAGGAGGAGCTGAGAGACTTGAGGTTGTTCTCCCTGAAGAAGGGAAGGCTCCAGGGTGACCTTATAGTGGCCTTCCAGTATCTAAAGGGAGAAAGATGGAGAGGGACTTTTGACAAGGGAATGTAGGGATAGGACGAGGGGTAATGGCTTTAAACTGAAATATGGTAGATTTAGATTAGATACAAGGAAGAAATTGTTTCCTGTGACAGTGGTGTGGCACTGGAACAAGTTGTCTAGTGAAGCTGTGGATGCCCCCTCCCTAGAAGTGTTCACAGCCAGGTTGGATGGGGCTTTGAGAAACATGCTCTAGTGGAACATGTTCCTGCCCATGGCAGGGGGGCTGGAATTGCGTGATCTTTCAGGTCCCTTCCAGCTGAAACCATTCTGTGATTCCATGATTCTATGAACAGTCTGGACCCAGGAACTCTAATCACCCTGCTGCACTTCTGCCAGGACAAAGCTATCTTTCTAATCCATGTGAAATTGCAGGAACTGTAACATTCACTCTAACCATACTTCTAAGAATTCATCATTGTTTTTATTCTGAAAATCATATAAATAGCAGCAAACCCCTTTAGCTTGTGGCTTTATTATTTTACAGACATGTCACTCTGTTTCCATTATTTCTCCAAGTTTATTCATCCATGTACTTAGACAAGGTGTCTTTCTTATTGCTAAAGTATATCATACTAAAATTAATGTATATAGGATTAATTTTGTCTTTCACTTACATTCCAGGAATTGGCAAACCAGTAGCTGAGCACTCTGCAGCGAGTTTGTTTCAGGTGTGATCTGTATAACTGTTTCCAAAATTGCTTGATTTTTGGATATTTCCACCAAATGCTCATGACTTACTGTCATCTGCAGCAATTAACCAAACACACTGAATATAATTTTAATATTGACAATGCAAAATATATTTTACTTAGAATCACTGCAGACTTGAAAGATATTAAAAAGCCACCGTCTATGCAATGGCAAAAGTGTACAAATATATACAAGGAAGGAAAACAAGCCAAATTTTCATTATGTTGACAATTATCATTACTAATGAACAATCTCCTTAATAGTGAGGTTTTTTCTTAGAAGTTTTATATTTATTCCTCATTTTAGCCTTCTTCATGACAAGAGTACTCTATCACGGGCTGAAGGGTAAGTTGAAATAGATGCTCCAATTTAATTCTTTGATAAACTGAAAAGGAAAAATTAAAAAAAAAAAAAAAAAAAAAGAAAAGATGTGTTTTGCTGATAAAGTTGTGAAAATTTTTTTAAAAGATATAAATAGAACATGAATTGACTTCTGAAGATTGCTTTTTAATGGCATCTAATTCCAAAAGAAAACATTGAAAGCCAAGTGAATGGAGGTGTCTTTAGAGCAAACAAAATGCCGTGAATAAATTTTCAACATAGAATGAATCTGATATCACAGAGTCATAGAACAACAGAATCATCTAGGTTGGAAAAGACCTTGAAGAACATCTAGACCAAGCATTACCATAATACTGACCATGGCCCAAAACTGAACACAGGAATCGAGGGGCGGCCTCACCAGTGCCGAGGACAGGGGTCAGATCCCTTCCCTGTCCCTGCTGGCCACGCTATTGCTGACACAAGCCAGGATGCCATTGGCCTTCTTGGCCACCTGGGCACACTGCTGGCTCCTGTTCAGCCGGCTGTCAATCAACCCCCCCAGGTCCCTCTCTGACTGGCAGCGCTCCAGCCGCTCCTCCCCAAGCCTGTAGCGCTGCTGGGGGTTGTTGTGGCCCAAGGGCAGCCCCCGGCATTTGCCCTTATGGAAACTCCTGCAGTTGGGCTCAGCCCATGGCTCCAGCCTGTCCAGGTCTCTCTGCAGAGCCTCCCTACCCTCGAGCACATCAACACTCCCACCCAACTTGGGGTCATCTGCAAACTGACTGAGGGTGCACTTGATCCCCTCATCTAGATCATCAATAAAGATGTTAAACAGGAGTGGCCCCAACACCGAGCCCTGGTGGACACCACTCGTGACCGGCCGCCAACTGGATTTAACTCCGTTCACCACAACTCTCTGGGCCCGGCCATCCAGACAGTTTTTTACCCAGCGAAGTGTGTGCCCATCCAAGCCACGAGCAGCCAGTTTCACCAGGAGAATGCTGTGGGAAACGGTGTCAAAGTCCTTACTAAACTCAAGGTAGACAACATCCACAGGCTTTCCCTCATCCAATAAGCAGGTCGCCCTGTTGTAGAAGGAGATCAGGTTTGTCAGGCAGGACCTGCCTTTCATAAACCCATGCTGCCTGGGCCTGAGCATCTGGTTGTCCCACATGTGTTCTGTGATGATACTCAGGATGAGCTGCTCCATCAGCTTCCCAGGCACCAAAGTCAAACTGACAGGCCTGTAATTTCTTGGATCATCCTTCCAACCCCTCTTATATGTGCGTCACATTGGCCAATTTCCAATCTGTCAGGACCTCCCCGGTCAGCCAGCACTGGTGGTAAATGATGGAAAGCGGCTTGGCGAGCACCCCAGCCAGCTCCTTCAGCACCCTGGGATGTATCCCATCCAGTCTCATAGACTTGTGTGATGCAGTGTGTCACTGACTGTCTCCTCCTGGATATCGGGGAGGTCGTTCTCCCACTCTCTGTCTTCTGGCTGAGGAGGCTGGATTCCCTCAGTACAACTAGTCTTATTAAAGACTGAGGCAAAGAAGGTATTAAGTACCTCAACCTTTTCCTTGTCGCTTGTTACCATGTTTCTTCCTGCGTCTAGCAGGGGATGGAGGCTCTCCCTGGTCTTTCTTCTGCCTTTGACATTTTTATAGAAACATTTTTTTTTTCCTTGATTGCTGAAGCCAGTTTAATTTCTAGCTGGGCTTTAGACCTCCTGATTTCTGCCCTGCATAGCCTCACAGCATCTTTGTAATCGTTATGAGTGACTAGCCCCTTTTTCAAGAAGTTTTAAACTCTTTTTTTTTTCTCCCTGAGCTGCAGCCAAATCTGCCTGTTTAGCCAGGGTGGTCTTCTCTGTCACCAGCTTGTCTTACAGCACCTGGGGACAGCCTGTCTTCCTGGCCCCCTGTACCCTTCAGGATCATCTCCCAAAGGATCCTGTCCTGTCAGTTCTGCTGCCCCCTCTCCTGGCCTCTCTAGGAATAGGGTACTCTATTTTTTCATGGTCACTGTGTCCTAGTCAACCTCCAGCTGGCACATCATCCACCAACCCTTCTCTGTTCACAAAGAGGAGATCCAGTAGGGCATGGTTTCATGTTTGGTTCACTCACCAGCTGTGTCAGGAAGTTATCTCCCACACATTCCAAGAATCTCCAGGACTGGTCCCGCTCTGCTGTGTTGTATTTCCAGCAGATGTCTGGGAAGTTAAAGTCTCCCACAAGAACAAGGGCAAGTGATTGTGAGATTTTTCCTGCCTATGGAATATTTCATCTACCTCTCTGTCCTCATTGAATGGCCTATAGTAGACTCCTACTTGAACATCTATCCTGTTGGCCTTCCCCCTGATTCTAATGCAAAGTCACTCTACCCTGTCTTCACTATACTTGTGCTCAAAGCAATCATAACAGTCCCTGACATACAGCACCACCCCACCAACCCGTCTTCCTGTCTGTCCCTCCTAAAGAATTCGTAACAATCAACTGGCGCACTCCAGTCATGGCAGACATCCCACCATGTTTCTGTAATAGCCATTATATCATAATTTTCCTGTTGCATCACGGCTTCAAGTTCCTCCTCTTTGTCACCCATGGTGTGTGCATTGATGCACATGCACTTCACATGGGCTGATGTCCCCAGCACCTTTTCACATTTAGAGGTCCTAAGTTCAGCCTGACCTTTCACAGATGTTACCACAGTTACTGATACATCAGTATCTCTTGAATCTTTGTTGTGCTGCATGTCTCCATCCCTTGCCTCCACTGAGATGGCAGGGTGAGGGTTATTGGTGGCACAACAGCCCACAAACCTGGTAATCTGCCCTGGGGCTTATGTCTGGGAGTTCCAGTTTTGTCCCCTTCCCCCTTCACATATAGTTTAAAGCTCTCTCAATGAGCCCAGCTAACTCTTGCCCCAAGATCCTCTTCCCCCTCTGGGACAGGTGTATCCCATCTGATGCCAAAAGGTGTGGTGTTCTCTATACTACTCCGTGGTTGAAAAATTGAAACCCAAATCTAAAGATATGTCCAGCTCTACAGCAGATACATGTCCAGATTTCAAAGTGTTTATAGTTCTTGTCTTGTGGCCTTCACATTTCTTAGTTTTTGATTACTCAGCTGTGGCATGAGGCTTCCTCCAGAACTGGGAGGTTTGTTGTGATTTCAAAGAGTACAGATTTTTTTTTCTTTTTTTTTTTTTTTTTTATTGTTTATCACTTATGACAGAGATTATTTTGGTGCTTCCTTTCCAGTATGCGTAACGAAAATGGCAAACAACAGATTGCATGACCTACCAACTATATGTGCTGATGCTTGAATGCCATCAAAAATTCAATCATCTTTTACATATTTATCACTCACAAAACTTCCTCTCTGTTACTATTTCACTCTAAAATATTGGTCAGCCTGCCTGACATCCCTTCATGCATATCTAGCAATTCAAGCTTGTACCCAAAAAACAGCCCTTACTTTCCCCTCCCGAAATACTACTTTCTATTTCCTTTCCTGAATTTTGTGGATGAAACAGCCACCAGCCTGTCACTCAAGTACACAATCTGGATGTGATTTCACTGCTCTCTGGGTTCTGCAAGTTATGTCTCTAGGAATACCTGCCTTTCCTACAGCTAAATTTCCTCTCCAAATTTTACTCAACTTCCACCTAACTATCTTTTTCTACCACACTTTAATTTGTCTTGACAATTGATTTCTATTTATACCCGTCCAGAATTATTCTCCTTCACAGTGGTATTATTTTGGCATTGTTGCCTCTTTTTGTGTCCCTTTGCTGATTCTCGCTTTTCCTTGTGACATGAACCATGCAGTATTTGTTGCCATTGCACTTTTGAAGTTCTGCTCCGTTTATCCCCACTTGATCATCATTTCTTATTTAAAAAGTCACATCCTCCTGACATCAATCCATTATGTCAGCCTTCCTTCCATTTGAGTTTAGTTTTCAAACACTGCCTTTCTGAATATTTGGACGTGTACTGGCTTAGCATGGCATGGCAAGGTTGCTGGTTTTGATTTTTTAGGGTTTTGTTTTTTTTTTTTTGGGGGGGGGAGGGGGCCTCAAGGGTGGATTCTGTGGAGGACTGTCTCCCATGGGAGGGACCCCATGCTGGAGCAGAGGAAAAGTGTGGGTCTTCCTGGTGAGGAGGAATGAGCAGCAGAGACAATGTGTGATGAACTCATGGCAACACCCGTTTCCCATCCCTCTACACTGCTGGGGGTGGGGAGTAGGTAAAGAAATTGAGAGTAAACTTAAGCCTGGGAAGAGGAGAGCGGTGGGGAGAAGGTGTTTTTAAGATTTAGTCTTATTACCCTATTCTGATTTGATTGGTTATAAATTAAATTAATTTCACCAAGTTGAGCGTTCTGCCCATGACAGTAATTGCTGAGTGATCTCCCTCTCCTTATCTCAACCCACTGAAGTGATGGGGTTTCAACCCCAAGACCCAAATTAAGGTTGACATATGAGCAATTCCCACAGCCCTTCACAAAGGGGGAGGGGGGTGAGTTTGCCTTTAGGCTTCCTTCCAGGGTGCGGCCAACCTGGCAGGGAGAGCCGTTGGGTAAATGAGCCCCAGGTGTCTGCAGTAAGTAACAAAGGTCAGGTGTCCCACTGAGGGATAAAAGCTGGGACCACTTACAGGAAGGGCAGTGTCTGTCTGTGAGGTGGATGCACTTTGCAGAGTTCCCTGTTGGGGAAGGACCTCTTGCCTCCCTGGGACTGGGCTCCAGTCAGGTCTGGCTTTTGTAAACATGGGCTGCGTAGAGATTCGGTATGTGGCTTCCTTGGTCTTATGTGTTTGGTTTGTTGACTCAGTTGTCCCCTGTCCCTTCTATGGGAAAGTGCATTTCACCATTTATTCCACCTATTTTTGGTCATGTGGTGGTGTTGTTGGGGTCAGTGGGATTGATGTCAATTATGTATAATCTAACTTGTTTGTACCCCCAGTGCTTCACCCATGTACTGACCCTTTTGTATCAAATACAATTTGGTTATCGATTCATCTTTATACTGGCTGTGTCCTTTATGCTAGGCTTAATAATTGGCAAGACACCCACAAGCCTTGCATTATATGTTTCTCTACCTTGTCTAGCTGAGCAGAAGAGTGATAGTGTGGATTTGGTAGGCACCTGGTGTTCAGTCAGGGCCAACCGACCACAGAGAGGAGATTCATATAAACATATTCAAGATTATTTCATTATGCTCCTTTGATGTACTTCATCTTTGTGATCTCTGTTTAAAAACCTGCTAATGAAGATGACCAAATTATCCCCTTTTCTTGTTCTTCTCTACCTCATTGTATTCCTCTCCTGTATTTCATCTTCAAAGTACCGTGTCTATGGTCTGGGAGATGAATGATTTGCCAATGCTGTGTTTGTAAAATACCTATTGTATCAGAGTCCTAACACTCCTACTCACTTAAGTAAAACAAATAAACAAACACAAGCCTCTACTCAATCCATTTAGGGCCTGGGAGACCATGGACATTGTATCTTTCCCTAGAAATATTGTTGGAACCTCAGAAATTTTGCTGTTACATATGGGCAGATCTGGTATCCTGGCTGAACAAAGTATCTAAATGGATATTTTTACAGTTAAAGGCACGTGAGGACCACAAAACAGCACATGTGTACTTGAGAGACCTGTGGTATTCAGACTGGAGCGGGAAGTAAGCATTATGTTTTCTAAACTAGAATGTAGACCCTTCTTTGACTGATGGGACTCAAACTTCATGGAAGTATTAAACTATTAAGCAACTGGATTGAGAGTAATAGTACCCTTCACACCTGTTAAAGAGAGGAATGTTAGCTGTTAAAAATGCCGGTTCCCAGAAGGACAGCTACGTCTTGAATGCTCTGATCCATAGTCTCTTCATAGTACTGAAATAAGAGCCCTAAGTCTTGACAGCCATAGGAAGACATCCAGACTACATGGGAAGTACTGTGTGCTCTGACAGTTCTCTAATCCAGAATTTTTTAAGACCCTGGGTTTATTTTCATATAGAACAACATGCTGTTTTCCTCTGCTTTTCTTTAAATTCTGATGTCACCCACTTCCTTAGCCATCTGTAATCCCTTTGTTCTACCTAGTCTAAAAGTAATTCCCAGGTGGCAGCTTCTAAGGTAAGGATCTATACCTTAATTTCTGTATTCTCTGAATAAATTCATCCTCAATTATCTTGACTATTCTTATGTGGGCTCTTTGACTTTGTGTATGCTATTAAAGCACACTTATACTCCAATAAGCAATCTGTAAAAAAAAGTATAATTGGATTCTCTGTGTGTTGTCTCTCATTAAATCTGTCTTAAGTGTGCTCTGTTGAGAAGTTTTTTTTTTTTTAAAACTATTCTGACAGTCAACCTTGCAAATTCGTCCTTAGATCTGCAAGTCAAATTCTGACACTATTTAAATTCCACAAGTGGAGCTTTGTTAATAATGTCTTGATTATTTGTGAGCACAAAAAAACCCCAACAACCTAGTTCATATTCTCACAGCTTTATAGGCACTAGAGTGAGGTGCTAAGAAGAATAAAATAGTAAATATCTAATCAGTATAATAAGCACATCTCTACATAAATAAGTGTAAATCATACTAACTACATGGAGGAATGCAACATTTAAATGTAGAAGAGTTGTCAATTTAAACATACTATTTCAGATTAAAAAAATGTAGACATTTGTTCACGTTCCCTATGAAATTAACAATTTTTATGTGACTGCTTTGTCACACTGCCTCACCTAAGTAATAAACTACTCTGTGACATTACAGAAAATCCTAATTTTTTTTCAGTAACTTTTGGAAGGAAAATATGTGTGCCAGCAAGGGATTAATAGGAAAAAAAAGTTACTTTGTCATATATATTACATAAATTATGTATATAATGTTACAAAAGATGGAGACTGAGAAAGAGTAAGACAGTATGTTCACTCCAGTTTTGAACTTCTTTCTGTATTTTAAAGTGCCAGCTGCTTCTGGCAAACTCTTAAGCAAGCATCCATTCTTCCCCAGTCCTCAGTACAGCTGGGTCTGAACCAACCCCAAGCATGACTCAAAGCAGCACACGGGCTGCGTTGCCTTGGCTGTTTCCCGCAGGGACTCCTCTGACTGCTAACGAGTGGATGGAGCTCTGCGTATTCTAGTCCATCCTCCTTCCCATGTTTGATCCTGGCATGCCCCTGACATGCCCCACACCAAGGAACACCATAACAGATTGGCTGTAAGGGCATATGTCCAACAGAATTTTCTATTGTTTAACAAGAATTCCCCTGAGCTCTTTCTATTCTGTTTTCTTTCAAAGTCTGTGCTACATTTTTAAGAAAAGCTACTTTTAATGAACACTTCCAATAATTTTTAATTTTTTAAAACATATATATGGGTGTTGTACGTTTCCTTCTACACTGTATATACAAGTAGACAAATGAGCTAATGAATAACATATCTGTTCTCAGCGTCCCTAAGGTACCTGGAAGCAGAATGTAATGTCATAATTCCATTTATTCATATAGTTTCCTTTTGTTGTGATTTATAATATTGCATGAACTATAAATTAATGCTTTGGTCCCTCCTGCATTTGCTACCACTCTTTCCACTGGGGTCAGCTGTCAGATGAGATTTTCATGAAGATTTTTGGTTGTATTAAACACTTTTGTTGCAAAAGCTGATAAACTGCTTTGGGGGGAATTTTATATATTAATCTAGTTTTTCCCCATTAGCATTTAGGATTTTTAAGAAGGTATGGTTGGGGTTTTTTTATATATATTACTATGTTGTTATCTGTTCCACTGTCTGTTTATTTAATGCCCTTTTATTAACTTTTATACCATGAATAAACTTTTCTGGGAATTTTTATTTTTTCTAGTGGCAATGAATTATAGTTATTTTAATTTCCCCTTTAACTTTTCCCCTCATTTAAATGTTAATTCTCTGAGATGTAGATAGAAAATATTTTTTTTTCTCCTACTGTCCAAAAAAAAAAAAATTAGTCACTCCTTGTGGTTTAAAACCTGCATTCACACAGTACAGTACCTTGTTTGATTTCATGTACTCTCCCAATGCCAAAATGAGCTAGATTGGCAGCACTTGTTGATGGCAGAAGCCATAATTTCTTCTTGTTAACGACCTTTCCTCCTTCTCCCCTAAAAAGAACCAAAGTAAAACAAAACGTCTTTTTGGATGAAAAGCAGGCTACACTGAAATAAATCACAAAACTGTGAGTCAGAATTTTATCTTAGTTTCTTGTCATCCTGTTTTATATTCTCACACCAAAAGGGCCCAATTCAAAGCCAGCAGAAATCAGTATAAAGATTCCTGCTGATATCATTTGGCTCACAATATTCAATACTGTTTTGTGGATGCTGTTTAATATTTTCCTTAGATGTTAGCTGAGGAAATGTATGCAAGAGACAAAATATCTTCATGTATACGTACTGAAGTTTGCATCCTAATCCTTGGGTTATGGGTTTATTTGAGCTTAAAATATGAACTGACTGCAAGTGAAAAGCAATCACTGAACAACATACCCTATCCTAATTTTTAGGGGAAGCAGAAAGTTATACTGTACTCAATTAAAAGAACAATTGTAATTTTTTAAAATAGAAGGAATATAAGTACCCACGCTGGATTTGGACAAACAATTGAAAACTAACACTCTGCCTCTTACAAAAGTATCATAGGGCTTTTAACAACCAAAAACTGTCACAAGCTGACTTTTATGTGTTCTCTGAAAACAAAGACAGCCTAGCTTTGATAGCACATTAATTTTGCATAGCACTGATTTTAACATTGGATGTTTATTTAAAAATAAATTCAGCTGTAATTTTAAGAGAAGTGGGATTATGAAGTGATTGTATCTCTTGCTGAGGGTTATTTGTGCTCCCAGGTACACCCCTGAAATTATATCTACATGAATATTGGAGCTACATTTTAACTAGTATTACAAGATCAGATTGGTGTTACTAATACTCCAACTGACATGCATTTATTGTTCTTTAGCTCTTTTCTAGGTGCTTTTTCTTCCTAATAATCAATAGGTATAGTAATTTAATCCCCAAGTGGTTTAGCCCCCTTAATCTTTAATATAAATGCCTCTCCTTCTCACTAGGAAAATAGTATTTTCTTAAGTAGACTTCAGAAAAATTCCACTTCTTTTTGTCTTCAAGTGCCTGGGAGCTTTGCACCCACAGGTGTTTCCAATGGAAATATAATACACATTCAAGCATAATGAAGTTGTGAAACACTCCTCCATAACAGGAGACTCTTAAATTTTTATTTTCTCAAAAATTTCTCAAATACAATGCAAGTGCTGTATCACTAGCATGAAATAGAAATGGATGTGACAAGAACTCCATGAACTTTCCAAACTAGAGACTGTTAGGATTAATTCTGATAAGTGTTTTCATTAATGGAGTCTGATGATTATGCATTGTTGAGGCAGCAGAGGAGTTGCATAGTTAAAAAACAAATAGAACAAACGCCATTTCAGCTGTAAAACTGACTTGGTCAGGTTGCTCACTTGTATCCGTTATGTTATGTGGGATCTTAAGCACCATGTTGTAAGAGGTAAATGGTGGTGGGATTCCACAATGGAGAGAGAAAATAGTGTATGATTCAACCACTAGATTTCACAGGGGCTTTATCAGCTGGTAACACAGAAACTGTGGGCAGCATTTCAAAAAAGCAGCCTGACAAACACAGATGCTCATGTGGAAATTCTTCACTAAGCATCTGAGAGGCAGAATTACCCAGCACATTTTCCTTTGCACAGAGGCACATCTCTGAGTTCTTCAGTGCTACCTCAGCAATTGTGTTTCAATGACAGTTTTCTCCATTTCCTTCTGCTTTGTTCATTAGTTTGTTTGGGCTTTTTTATTTTTCTTTCCTCTTGTTTTCCTAGAGTGGATAATCTGTCTTGCAATACCCTTAATGGAACAGCCAAAAATGTTATAATAGAAGCCCATAGCTGTTTTGTTTTTTTTTTTTTTTAATTCTGGACTCAATAGTATTATTAGGCCCATTCTTGATTTTTAGTTGAGGCTTATTGAAGTGTTCATGGACAGGAGAAAAAAGTTGATTGAATAGCGCAAGCAATGTTGTTAAATAGTTTAATTAGGAATCTGTGGGTGAGTTTCTTAAAGTTCCTAAATGTGGCTAATGTCTGTAAATAGATTCTTCCCTTTGTATTAATATACTCATAATGGATGCTGTATGTAAAACTTATGTATGGGTGGAATAAAGGAAATATGGAATTAAATATGAAAATAAATATGAAAAAAAATATGGAATTAAATAAAGGAATACATTTTTCCTTATGGTTTCTGCGTCTAATGGTTAAAATTGAGCAAGACTGACACATATTAAACAGACAAACACACGGAATTCCTGATGAATGCAAAAGGATGTGCACACTTAATTAAGAATGGACAAAAATCCTGGTAAGATCAAAGCCTGGTATACTTTACCCATCCTTTTATTTTGTATTATTATAAGCAGGTTTTAACATTATGTGCTATAAACCGATGAACGATACTTTTGATAAGTATTCCAGATTAATATAAAAGATCTTTCTTTCTCCATCAGATAACTCTTCATTTTCAATTTGTTTCCAGTTTGAACAAACTACTAACACTACAAGGTTCAGAGGGGGCACAAGGAGCTAGACTGTGTCCCTTTGGAAACAAAAGTTTATAGTTTATTATACATTTGAATTGGACAGCAACATCTGAATTTATAAACTCACCTTCTTCAAACCAACTCCTTCTGGATTGTAAACAGAGATGCCTTTCCCTTCACCCATATTTTACTAGCAAGGTATGTTGGTAGTCGTGGAGATTTTAGTATTAATTTCTCTCTGAAGTTGACTGACTTTTTCCATTGCCTTTGCTTCTCCATTACTTTATTCTGAAATATTTAAATAGTAGATATTACATCTGTTTCAGATTTTCTTGTATATTTATGTCATACTGCATTTGAAAACAGTATATTTTTTGCTGAATAGTAGTAAAAATATTTAAACAGAAAGCTCTGTTGTCTACAATTTTTCCCTCTAATAAAGCAAATACCTTTTAGTTATTAGATATTTTATATGTTAATAACTGTATATAGCAGTTATTTATGTTTGGGTTTGGGGTTTTTGGTGTTTTGGTTTTGTTTTTTTTTTTTATTTTAAACAGTTTTCTATGAGCATTGAGTATGGAGACTAGCTGTATTAAAGAGCTGTTATGATGAGAAGGAAAATCATGCTTTTCACAGACTTCAGGGTTAATTAAGGCAAGCAGAATGTAATTACCTAATTCAGGTTTGGCCAAGGGAACATTATGAGAAATACCATACAATTTTTAATGGGCAGTTTTGTTCAGTACCTTGTTTTTATGTTTTACCTGAGAGATGACATCTCTGGCAATAGGATTCCATCTAGCATGATACCTGGGCAGTATTAATACAAAGAAAAAATGTCACCTACTGTATCACTCACTAATAATATCTCCTTAAATACTTTAGAAGTCCACGGAGGTCTTCATTCCATCTGTGTACAGACCAGACTGACCTCATTTAATTTAGGGGTTCTTGTGTGATTAAAATTTAAACCTGTTTCTCTGCAGCTCTACAGATGATTGCATTATGTCTCACAGCCAGCACTCTGAAATGGAGCAGCACTCTAGAAATAAACCCTTTTCAGGACAATCTATGCTTTGATTAGCATGGCCATTCAGGGCCAAGGGGTGCCAGGAATACCCCTTTAATAACTCTCTGAAGTAAATATAGATAGCAGAGCAGAAAAGGGAGTAGATTTGTCACTGGTGTTAAGGCTTTCCTCCCTCACATTGAAGGGAGAGAGTGACAAGCATATTAATTTTACAGGGAACGAATGAAGTATTGGCAAACATAACATGCTGTCTGCAAATCAGTATAGACTGCACCACCTTTAAGCCCACTTGCATGTTTTTTAGTCTGTCTCCTTGCTATCTGGCTGCTCTATGGACAGTGTCTTTGATTGACATTTTACAATTAAGCCAGACTACTTGAAGCTCTAAGTGCATATAGGCAAACCCAAACAGAGATACAAAATATTTTTCTCAGAGCTGGTCAATAATTTTCAGTAGAAGTGTTACTTTGATAAGAAGTGTCCTCTTAAAGAAAAATTAGAACATGCTTTTGATTGCTACTATACCAATTTTCATAATACTTTCAATTGAAATGTTTTTTAAATGGTTTTATTGAAAACATGAAACCAGTAAAATAGTTGTAGAAGTGCTTCAACTTGTTCTTTCTCTAAAAGGAAAACAGTAATCATTCTCTGCATTGTGCCAATATTTTTTTATTATAAAAATTTTGTGAAACATTTGAAGACATGATTAAATGCTGTTTTGAGTACTGCCCTACATATAGGTCAAAGTCTGTGTAGTAAGACTTCTTTCCCACCTTCCTATTCCTTCTTATCTGTTCTGCTCCTTATATCTAGGTCTGCCATTTTTCCTACTCTTCCTTATGGATCTTAGTCTTTGTAAACCTTACATGGGGTTACTCTTGCATTAGTAAGATTTTACTTAAGGGTCTAGGCATTGATGTGACAAATCCTTACTCATGTTGGTAGGTTTACTCATATATGAGAATATCTACTGAAGTCAATGATGTTTTTGTGATAATAACCTTACATAGGTGTTTGTGCTTATACTCTTTTTTTTTTTTTTTTTAATAGTTATAGACAAATTAGCAACAGGCTTGCATTTTATAGTAATAGTGTTTTTCTGTCAAACTGTTTTATTGTGCTTTCAGTCCACAAAACTTTAGTGCCATTTCCCAGGAGAAAGCCTTCAGCAAAGTAGAGACACTTCAGAGCACAGCTAGGTACAGAATACAAGAATTATAAAACTGTCAAAAATGTCAGAATGTATTGTAATCAGCAGCACAGTAGCTGTGCCTGGAAACCAGCCATTTATTCTGAGGAGTTCTTTATGGTCTGGTAAATTGCATTAAATTTAAACAAAATTGTAATGACATTTTATACAAAATAATATTTTAATAATCCAGGACACTGCCAGTTTTGTGGGATTTTTTTTTTCTCCGCATCATCTCTCCATACTTTACTTTATTCCCAGACTTTTATTTTACCATACAGAGACAACATAGCCTCCCTTTTTTTTTGTTATACATACACACCTACCTGCACACTTCTCCATAATACCAGCACTCTGAATTTAATTTCCCAGATGCCAGTTTTGCATGTGTGACTTCATTGACCAAAGCAGAGTTTCCACAAGCTTAGATGACTGTACAGAAGATCAGAGCAAAATTCAGCAACTTCATGATTATTAACTGTTCTCTGTTGTATGAAAGCTAAAACTTCTAAAACAAACCCCTCTACATACAGTAAGAAATCAAAGCTAAGCAGCAGAAGAAAATCAATGTGTTGAAAAAAAAGAAAAGGTTTCTGAAAGTGAATATTTAAACAATCAGAAGCTAAAACAATATGGAGAAATTATATATTTCTCTGTAGAAAAATAAAAAAACAAAAGGCAAAACTGTTATGAAGAAATATTTAATATTTAACCATTAATCACCATGTATATATTACTTGTGCAGCTATAGTTAGCCATGTTAACAGAGTAATTGCCATTCTGTGGCAAACTGTAGTGTCCATATCTCTCTCTGCCTCCCTTGTTTCTTGTCTTCCCTACCCATCCCTGCTTCAGTTTATTCTCCATTATGTGTCTTAAACATGCATCCATCTTTTCTGTTGCTTTTGACACTTTCTGTAGTCAAGTAGTGGTGAGCACAGGTAATATATTATTTATTTATTGAGCATTGTGCACACTGGGAAGCAAATTAGTATTCTGTCCTTATCACTCACTGCTAGACACTGCACGCAGATGGAACACATTACCACATTAGACCAGTTACGAGGCTTTAAATTAGATTTGTGACTTGAAAGTTTGAATAAGAAAACTAATAGAACACAGAATGAAGCAGAGGGAAAATTAGATTAATTATCTACAACATTTGGAGTGAACTGTTGCTGATGCAATGTGTTGTAGGAGGCTATTTTTGTACTACAAACATGCCTTAATTTCGCCTACATTAAGCTACTTGAATAGTTGTGAAAACACATTTATTTACAGTTTTTAATATCCTAGAGTTATTTTAAAAATTAAAAATAGATATTTTAAATGTGCTGCATCATTTCCCCCTCAGTTGTTTTGCTTTACTATTCTGAGGGTATAGGATGAATTATAAAGAACCACAGGAATTGTTGAAATTAATTGTGGAAATAAAAATTTGAATATTAATTCTGAATTAGCAGAAAATTAGGTAAGAATTTTTAGTGTAATGTTGTTAATTTTGTGTTGTGTTACAATATAACACAAATTTCTGTATTCTGTGAATGCATCAATGCAGCTTTTCAACAGGGAACTCTACATACAATGCAAAAACAGACAATTTTTTTTCTACCTTTCCTATTTTCCCTCTCACCATGTGAAAGACTCTCTTACATCCAGTCAGGGAAAAATAGCAAAGAATAACACAGACAGTAGCCAAATTGCACATTTAAATGTCTGCTGCTTTATCACCTCAGCAAAGGCTGAGCTCTCATTTAGTTTCTAAAACTATTTCCCAGTGATTTAGGCAATTCAGGTAGACTGAGACAATTCACCCACAAATAGGATTGAGTTCAGAGACCCTACATTCTTATGTCACTAGTGTTTCTTTTACTTGTTCATATATTCTTTACTGAGACGGCTGATATTTAATAAAAACGATTAATGTTGGAACACCAGAAAATATTCAAACCATAGCCTGTCCCAAGTGAATTTCATTAGTTTTGTTGTATATTATTCCCTCTCCCATATTTGTACATGTTTTTCTTTACATGAACATTCTCCATCTATTGTAAACACTTATTTTTGACTATTTCCTTATAATTTATTTATTTGAGGTTATTGGATCAGAAAAATATTTCTAAAGTGCTTGGACTTTTAGGAAAAGTTATTAAATTAATAATATCTAATTCCTGTGCTTATGGAAAAAAAAAGAATATATATTAAGAAGTACTGTATAACCCTGGTGCATTTTCTAAAAACTGGAAGAGAAGTTATGGATGAAGAAACATGAGAGAAAATCTCTTTCTCTGTATATTCATAAATGCACAGTTATACCAATACACCCACATAGATAGATAGATAGATAGATAGATAGATAGATAGATAGATAGATAGATGATTGAAAGATGCTTTTTCGGATGTCCCAAACACTTATTTGTTCTTCACAAAATATTTGTTTTACTAACAATAAAAAGGGGAGCTTGATTCATATTTGTGTTGCTGTATTTTTAAAGAACAAAGATATATAACATTTTAAAATATGAGGAAATAATGTGTAAAATATGATAGCTAAGGAATACAGGCAGTTGTTAAGGGTAGCTAAACAAATATCAGTGAAGAAATATGTCTAAAAGAAATAGGTATGAAATATATGTACCTGTTCTTATTATATACATCAGAACCACATCTAGTGACTTTTACTGATAGTGCTATGATTGATACTAAACAGAGATGCCAAAATTATAAATCGTGATGCAGAAGAGGCATTTAATATGTTTATGTTCTACATCAGCAGAAAAACAATAACAAAAAAGACCCTCAGAACAAAACAAAAGAATAGGTATCAGATTTTACATTGACAATTAGAGTTATTAAAAAGAGTATTAAAAATGTAATAAAGTTAAGCATTGTTAAGCATTTATTAAAACATAGAACCAGAATATTTGAATCCAAAACCATTCAAGGAATTATCCAGAAATGTCTGTGAGATGTTTAAAATAGATATTTTCAAACAGGAACAATGAAAAATTCATAGATAATTTGAAAACAGCTGAAATACTGTACTGGTGTTTTAAAAGGTTATTCTAGAGGAAATTAAAGGACACCAGGTTGATATCAGTCTCAAACAGTTATCAAAAAGATTACTTGGATGCAATCAGAAAATAATTAAGAGTCAGCAACATTCAAAATTATTGTCAGGTTTAATGGAAAATAAGCCTTGTTATACAAACAGTTCAGTGGGTTTTTTTGAGATTACAAGCTTGGCTGATAAAGGTCAGTATGCTGAATAAAATATTCGAACTTCTGTAGGGTACTTGGCTTCACATCACATGACTTTCTAGTTTTAATAAAGGTCTATTATAAAAGGAAGATATCCATAGTTAATGTACATATAATTATCTCTACTACTATGTTGCAATAAGAAACTCTAAATGAAAAATTCTTAGTCACTATGGATGGGCTTTCCTGTGATTTTATACATGGATTTATCTCAGTCCAAGGTTATTCATTGTCTATAATGGTAGTTTAGAAGAAAATATAAATGAACAGTGAATAAAATTACTAAAAATACCAGAATCTTAACATGGTAATAAATAAATAGAGGTAATTCAGGTAAACACATTAAGATAAGATGTACTGTTTAGTACATTGAAGTACATTTTAACACTTTATTTTTAACATGAAGGGGTGAAAGATTGTGTCAGAATAAATATCAGATCACACTAGTAAGATCTGAGCTGATCCAATGACTAGATGCTTATCCAATTGGCAATCTCCACAGACTTCAAAAAACAGAAGAGGTCTGCTTTCTCCTTTACCTTGCACTGGAAAGTGAGATGGGTTTCTTCTGCTGCTGCTTCTGTGAAGATACAGGAGAGGGTACAGCTGCCAAGTTGATGACCTTTACACTTCTGTGGCACTTGTCACCAACAACCCTCCCTGCCTTCCCTGCTGTCACTGGCTACAGCTAACATGATCCCTCCCAAGATTTTCACTCTAATCCTTATCTCCAGTTTGGCCTCTCCCTTTGTACTTCGCTTTTTCATCCTCATAGGTGTCACAACCTCCATTTTGACTTTGCATGTAAGAAACCTTGAGTCAGTACTACTCCCAAAGTTAATCAACAGAATTTGATTACTCAGATGGGAATCAGAAATAAAACTCAGAAATAAAAGGAGAAAAGTAGGAATATTTCTGCACTGCTGTATGATAGTGATTGAGCTATTAATTGACTGCTATGACAAGTTCTGGTGCTTGGATTTTACAAAAGATGTTGACAATGTCTTGAAAGTAATGACTGGAATTAGGAAGGCTGGGGAAAATGGCTCATTTCTGCAAAAGCTCCATGTACTGAATTTCTTCAAGGACATGACTGCATCACAATCTACAAATGCCTAATTGAGAAACTTTGTGGAATTAGGCATAATGAGATGCAGTGGTTTGAAGGCAATGTTAGGTAAATTAGACTAGATATAAAGGTCATTTCAGAGAGATTTTAACAGAACAGCTTACCTAGGAAAGCAATAACTTGTCTATTGCTTTTGGTTTCAAAATTAAACTATATATATAAAAAAAAAAAAAATCAAAAAGCAAGACAGTCACTAAGTGTGCTTCTCTGGTCTGTATTAAATTATATAAAACAGATTAACTAGATCTAAAACTCCTTGGTTTTAAAATCTTAGCAGTTCTTTATATATAGCTTTTGCTCTCCTTTGTATGCCTGGCACTTTATAGCTGATGGCTAAAAACATTGAGATAGCCATTTGACAAAGTAGCTAAACACCCACAATGCATTTTCTATGGAATTTAGAAGCTCAGCTGAAGAATTTTTCCAGAAATATGCTGCTAAACTGATATGGGTTCCTACTTAAGTTGAAGAAGTCTTTAACATGGTGTCTTTGGCTGAGCTCAATGTTTACATGCTTACATCCTGTGTAAGGCCAAGAAAGACACAAACCAGACATCTTTGAAAAATGGCTGCTATATATGTGCCATAGCTCTAACATCCATAGAAAATCTGACCAGCTGGCCACTCTGAACTACTTAATTACCCGTGCTAATTTCAGAATATGAGCTTTCTTGGCTTTAGATTGCACTATACTGGGTAATTGTTTGGTGTGGTCTTGATGATCTGTAATGCAGCATTTCACCCCACAACCAGTTCCCAGAGCAAGACACTTGTTGCATCCTTGAACTTGTGTCTAGACATGGACCAGAGAAACACCACTATGTTCCGAAGATGGTTTGGATTATTTTCATATCTCAGATTAAAACTTTCTTGTTTTGCATGATACTGTATAGGGCTCCTCAAAAAAAGTTATAAAGTTATGCATATCAAAGAATATTTGACAACTCCTTTTCAGTGTGCACAGTCTCACTTGTCCACTGAGAAGGCACATCATTGCAAATTAACTGTATGAGTTTTTACCATAAATGCAGAGTTATTTTGGTGAGTGATGGTTCTGTCACAAGATTTAGGATTCTGAACTACTATTTCTGTGTTTTATTTATGGCTTCCATAGTAGGGCTTTTGGCTTCATTTGGGATTGACACATACGCAGGTCCTATTTATTCTCTAATGTATGTTTTTAGTTAACCTACTCCATCTATGCAGTCAACCTGCCTGTCATCTCTGAAGTAAGAAAAAATAATTTCTGTAATCACACATGGGCCTGCTTTGTATACAACACTTTTAGGTTTCAGAAATTATGATGAAAAGCATGTAGGTACCTGAACATCTAAACAGAAAATTTTGATCAGCTTTTCTCCATTTTAACAATCACAACCCCTTTTTATTATTCTTGATGCACTACCATATGCACACTTGAAATACATTTTGAGAAGGGTTTACTTTGTACTGAGAGATCTGTCAGACACCATGCATATTCCTTTCTATTTGCAAAGTTTATCTGTTTCAAGATATGAAAGGCCGTTCTATCTATTCATTTTGCTTCTGCTCATAATACTCATCAGATACTAAACTTATACTTTAAAATTTTATTCTAATTAACCATAAACATGCTTTGTTTTTACCTATAATTTTCAGCTTTTCAGGGGGACACATTACTAAATAAATATTTAGCTATCACCAGAACTACAAAATATGTACCCTGCTCAAGAAAAGAATCACACCTACAATTCTGCTGACAAGCACTGTTAAATAAGTGATGCAAGCAATAATATGTATATGGTGGGGGAAATGTGCACTAAAAAAGGTAGGCCACACTTCTAATGTTCAAGGTTCTTTTTTTTTATTGTCTATTTTTATCACTTGTTTAAATGTGAAATGTAAAAGAAAACTACATAAAACTCAATGTGCTATCATGGTTATCTAAGAAAACCATTCTGATCTTGGTTTCTTATGGAGGTACTTATCAGCAAGCAGACAAAACAAGGAGAAAAGAGGAGACAGGGAGGATTGTGTTGTGTGGGGCGATGGGATAAAGGAAGCAACTTATTCTTATGTAACATGAAGAGGGCTATCTGATTGCAAGAAATGTTTACCAAGCTTTGGTGCTGACATTACTGAGAGAACACCTGGAGTAAAGGTAATAACAAAACGAGGAAGAAACAGAGCAAAAGATGAAAACCAAACTCTGGTTTGCAAATGGAAGAACAGGGTATTAGACCAAAACAAAGTGAGACATATTCAGAATCAGTGAAAGATGATTTCTGGGTGAGGGTTAGACAAATGGACAGGGTGTTTTAGGCTGAAGGAAATTAAACAAATTTCAGTAAACAAAATTGATAGATACCTTTAACATTTTTATAATTACACAGGCATTAAGATGTTAATAACAAATATTTAAGAAAGTTATTATAAATATTTATAATGCTTTGTTATTGATATGCAACTTATCAGACACTGAAATGTCTTAAAGTAAGAATCCATGTGTGGTCAACAATGCATTGTCTTGAAAAACACTTGGTAAAACATTGGTAAGATATAATTTTTAAAAGAATATAAACCTGCATCTGAAAAAAAAAAAAAACCAAAACAAACCAAAAAACACAAAAAACACAAAACCATGTCCTGAGAGGTTATCTGCAGAATAACAGGTTATCTGAGAAAATATGAATGAAAGATGTCCAGTTTATCTGTGAATAGGTGGTTACATTATGGATACATAAATATCTATTTATGTGTTCAAATTAAAGAAACCAGAAAACAATTCATTGCAATTGGGATCACATAATTTAACCTTGTGGAGGATAACCAAAATTGTCCACAGGTGCTTGCATAGGTGAAGTTACCACTTCACTGGGCATGTCAGACTGTAACAAACCTCACTCGGCTGCAAAAGCTTCACTTTTCTTCAGAATTGGGTATGGACAGTTGATCATGTTGATATCTTGAACTGTATTGCTAGTTCTATAAGGCTTGTCTTATTATTGTCAAAAGGAACAAAATCTTAATATTTGGCCTGAGGTTCTCTTGGCTTTTCTTGATTAGTCTGCTCACCCACCCTTGAGTCTTTGTTGTTAAACTGGATGCAAAAGTTAGTGGAGAATGGAGCCTGTCTAGACTGCGATTTAGATGCAACAAACACCAGAACTCTTAGCTAATCATTAGCACCATTTCAGATGAAAAAATGAATATAAAAACCAAAGAAACTAACAGATTCTTAAAATATTAACAAATATTAATAGTTCAATAACATTCAAATTTTTCAGTTGAGACTCACAATTTAGATAATTCTGGAATTACTTTCATCTGGGACTGTTTAATATGCTCTTGATAAAGTTCTTTTAGCTGACTCACACATTTTAGATGTGAGCGAAAAAGAGAATGATTCAATAACCTGGTGATTAAGCACTTTCACAGAATGGAAAGAAGCATATAACATCCATGTTCTACTTTTCTGAACATATAGTAATGTAAATCAAAGGACCCTATTTAAGAGAAAAATTAAGCTTCAGTTTGGTCTGTGTTTCAGATTAAATAAAAAGGAGTTTTGTTGTTCTGTCCTCCCAGGAGAATAAATGAATTAACAAGCTAGATGGTGAAAATAAGGTCCTTCTATCTCTGCTTTTTGTTGTGGGGTTTGGATTTTTTAAAAATTTTTCTTAATGTCCTCTACAGATTCATTCTTTGTTTCTAAATTCAGTTCTTGGGGTTGTTTTTTGTTTTATTTTGTTTTGATTTAGTTGCTTAATAAAAATAGATAGTTTTAATTATCCAAAATGCATAAGACTTAGAATGTAGGCCTGTCCGATTTCCCAGTACTTTCATAACCTAATTGAGTTCCTGAATCTGTGTGCATACACACACACATATATACACATACCTATGCATATATATATATATATATATATACATATATACATATATACATATAATCAAAGGCCTAGGAGAGCTTGCAGGTATCTGCAAATCTGTGATTAAAGAACACCCATACAATTGATTATTTTATTTTATTTAGATTATTTTATTTCTTTGTTTATTCACATTCCCAAAGAGAAGTCCAACAGCTCCCTTTCTCTTCTTCCAAATGAGCAGCAAAAAATAGTGAAAAGGCCTTAGGAAGAAGTTATGAGAGAAGGTTGCAGAAGAACCTTTTGACTTTCAGGTATAATGATTCAAACTACAAATATGAAAGGCACCTAGAAAGGTCTTAAAATGACAATAATGATGAAAGTGAGGACTCATTTAATAGAAAATGTGGTATAATATGGTGAGGAAGAAGTCAACTATTATTAGTATTAATATAGTGGATATATAAACAGAGACATTTGAAGACATAAAGCTGGCAACCTGATAGTCATGGAACTGTAAATATTGAGAACAACCAAGAGAATAAGAAAGAAACTGTGAGATTCAACCATTCATTAAAGATAACAGTATGCAAAATACTGCTTCAAAGGGTACAAGAAAAGGGCACTTTTAGAGTGGTGCAAGAAGTACCTTCCTGACACTGTTGGTGAGTGAACCGACCAGAGAAGGTGCCCTGTTGGACCTCCTCTTTGTGAACAGAGGAGGACTGGTAGATGATGTGGCAGTTGGAGACCAACTTAGGCACAGTGATCACAAAATAATAGACTTCTCTATTGGATCAACATCTCTGTGGATGTTGTCTACTTTGCTTTAGTAAGGCCTTTGACATCGTTTCCCACAGCGTTCTCCTGGTGAAACTGGCTGCTCATGGCTTGGATGGGCACACGCTTTGATGGGTAAAAAACTGTCTGGATGGCCGGGCCCAGAGAGTTGTGGTGAACGGAGTTAAATCCAGTTGGCAGCCAGTCACGAGTGGTGTCCCCCAGGGCTCGGTGTTGGGGCCACTCCTGTTTAACATCTTTATTGATGATCTAGACGAGGGAATCGAGTGCACCCTCAGTCAGTTTGCAGATGACCCCAAGTTGCGTGGGAGTGTTGATGTGCTCGAGGGTAGGGAGGCTCTGCAGAGAGACCTGGACAGGCTGGAGCCATGGGCTGAGCCCAACTGGAGGAGTTTCCATAAGGCCAAATGCCGGGGGCTGCCCTTGGGCCACAACAACCCCCAGCAGCGCTACAGGCTGGGGGGTTGATTGACAGCCAGCTGAACAGGAGCCAGCAGTGTGCCCAGGGGGCCAAGAAGGCCAATGGCATCCTGGCTTGTGTCAGCAATAGCGTGGCCAGCAGGGACAGGGAAGGGATCTGACCCCTGTACTCGGCACTGGTGAGGCCGCCCCTCGATTCCTGTGTTCAGTTTTGGGCCCCTCACTACAAAAAGGACATTGAATGACTCGAGCGTGTCCAGAGAAGGGCAACGGAGCTGGTGCAGGGTCTGGAGCACAGGTCGTACGGGGAGCGGCTGAGGGAACTGGGGGTGTTTAGTCTGGAGAAGAGGAGGCTGAGGGGAGACCTCATCGCCCTCTACAGCTCCCTGAAAGGAGGTTGCAGAGAGCTGAGGATGAGTATCTTTAATGAAGTAAGAAGCGATAGGGCAAGAGGGAATGGCCTCAAGTTGCACCAGGGAAGGTTTAGACTGGATATTAGGAAGCATTTCTTTGCAGAACAGGTTGTTAGATGTTGGAATGGGCTGCTCAGGGAGGTTGTGGAGACCCCATCCCTGGAGGTGTTTAAGAGTCGAGTTTACATAAAGCTGAGGGAACTGGTGTAGTTGAGAACAGTCAGTGTTAGGTTAATGGTTGGCCTCAATGATCTTCAAGGTCTTTTCCAACCTAGTTGATTCTATGGTTCTGTAAAAAGAGTAAAACTGCATTTTCTGAAAACTGTGCAAGAGGTGCTCAGTTATACAGTTGTCTGAAATGTGTAATACGGCATCTTTTATTGCTTAAATCATTTAAAACAAGACTGAATAACATATTTTGAAATAATATTGTACTAGGAGGATGAACTAGTAGACCTTACCCTTTTAAGATCTCTCTGTCACTTCTATACTTTATCTTAATTCATTTAATTAGTTATGAAATCATTAATCAATAAGCTCCTTTCTGCCAACTCAAAAATGGGAGCTTATGAAACAGTTATTACAAAAGTGCTATATAGCTATATATATAACATTCATAATTTTTTTATTTTTGTTTTAATAGATGGTACTACACTCCTTTCTTCAGTCTTTCCCTACATTTATTTTTTTCTGAATTAAAAAAAAATATTAACATTCTTTGGCGAATAGTATCAGGTCCCTATTACAACTACAGGACTATCTATTGGTCTTTCAGTGGTTTGTGGCCCTGGGAATTTTTTTTTACTTTTTATTTTTTTTAATCAAGCAAAATATTAATTGTGAAATAAGGATCAGAGGTTCCTAAGAAAACCAGCTACAGCAGAAAATACTTTCTTATTCTAGGTATCCTCATACTTCTTTTTTCTTTAAGAAACACTGACACTAGGAAGGATATGTTAAGATATATTGGCTGAACTTGTCTGTAAATGGCAATATGAGAAATGACAAAATGTCTTTGAGAACATGAAGCAGCAGTGCATGTACAGGGGTTAATTTTATACAGGAATCCATTTGCATTGCAAATAGTGTTTTGGGGCATGAAAAAGGAAGATTATTAAAGATATGCCATAGACAGAACAACATATACCAGTGTTACTGACACAACTGATGATAAGAAGAGAAAAATTCTGCACCTGCGTTATTTAAAATTATTGGGTTTTGAGAGGGACATCTGAATTCCAAAGAAACCAGTATTGACTCTGACACATTATAAAAAAACAACTGTAATGATAAAGCACTATTAGTCCTGTGAAATCTTCATTTTAAGTTTCACATTGTGTGCTTTTGCATAACTATAGATTCAAAATTGGCTTTTCAAATTTTTTAAGAGCAACCTTTTCCAGCAATGACAATGAAAACACCATTTTATCCGACTGAAGTAATCAGGAAAAGTTTAGCAGAATACATTTAAAAATCTAGTCTATATGATCCCAATTTAACAAATATTAGCAACTATGCCTAAACCATACTTATTTTTACATACTAAGGGAAGTTTTGGCTTAAAATAATAGGTTAAATTTCCATTAATCATATAGTTATAAACAGTTGATCTGCTGAATATATTCTCAAAATAAATGTCTTCTCGAAAAGACACTGGTTTGTACCAGCGGTATGAATGTTTAGGGATTTGATGTTCACCTGCTAAATTAAAGAGGATTTGAAAACTGAGGTTTGGATTGGGAAATTGTGAAGATATTTTCAAATTATATCTGTTAATCAACTTTACAGTTATTGCTTATGTAAGAATGTTTTTGTGGATTTATGCAGATAAAGAGTAAACTTTCTGAAATATTCCTAAGAAACAACAAATTCCTGCACAATATTGATATGAACAGGTGTAAGCAGAAAGGTTGCACATTATTTCATAACACTCACTCTCTGCACTGCTTTGACTGAGAGTAACATCAGTTCAGCAACTGTGTTTTCCCACAGAGGAGACCCTCCATTTTCAGCAGACTTTGCCAGTATAGTCAAAAGTTAACAACTTCGACTCAGGGTTGCAGCCAGGATTAAAACCTTTGTTCTTCAGCTACAATAAAATACCTCATAACAGTTTCAAATTGTCTTTCTTATAGAAAGGCAACGTTAGAATTATGGTGGACCATCAGCGGTGTAAATCACCTTCTGTAGTCAAAATATCAGTTTACTCTTCATGAATCAATTTTGATCCTGAAATAAGCAGGCACCTTTCCAGCTGAACTTGCTGAAAGTGGCATCCCTGGTCTATGATCAGGCACATTGGTCAACATTCATTGTAACAAATACAACTGAGATGCCTAACACAGTTGCTGTGCACTTCCTCAAATGCCAATAGTGAGAGCGATGGGACCCTTCAACAGGCATTTTGTGAGGGTGCCTGCACACATACCCTTGGCAGATAGCCTGGATAACATAATTAAGGCGAGTGCACATGGTGTGTACGGAGATTGAACACAGACAAAACTGTCTGGATAGTGTTTGCACTAAAAATGTTCACATTAAGCACCTGACCCCAGTCCGGACAGTGCAGTGCAGCCTCTGGTGGGGCACTGGGAATAGCCTTCACCCAGCAGCGAGCTGGGCAATAGGCTGGGCTTGTCAGCATGGGACAAACACCCAGGGCCGCCTCGCTGCTGGGTGCAGGGGACCTTGTGGAGGGCTTCCTCACACATAGCTGTAGGGCTCACATCTCCAGCAGAGTGTGAGCAAGTGGGGAAATCCGCGCTGAAAGAGAGGGATGACAGTGACCTCTGGCTGGAGGAACTGTAGGGGAATATTAATTGTTTTTAAGGTTTAGTTATGAAAAGGTGTTTAGAAACTTGTAGGTGCTTATTAACATTTTGCAAGTGTCTACACTGTCGTTTAACTGTTGCATTACTGGTAATGATCTTGAATGTACAGCTTACTGGTCACTGATTAATTATGTTTCAGTAATAAATCACTAAACTTCTTTGATCTTTATTTAAATGTCTAACCAATTTAAACAATTGGAACTGAGCAGTTTTTCCCTGGAACACAATTCAGTGCATCTAAAACTTGAATTATCTCCTGGAGTTGCTGTTCCTCTCCATTATCAATAGTGGTTGACTGTTCCAACTTAGGAGCCTTTGAAAAAAAGTTTGGACTATAGCTGAGTTACTATTACCAGCAACATAGAATCTGAATAGATATCAACACTGCAGAGAGTGAAGTTGCAAGTCTTCATCCACATAGTAAAGAAATTATCACAACTGGAACAGAAATCCCTGGGGCAGGGACATCTAAAATGAAACTGGTTTTGAACTCTTGTTCTGGAGAGCCGTACTGTTTCCTGACAGTAAAAGATGGTTGCTAAAAGCTCTCAAGATATATTGGAGTTGCTAAGCATTGATCAGAAAAAAATGCTACAGTATTCTGCCAACGCTGCTTAAGTGTTTGGGTTTCTTGGTTTGTCTTTGTTTCTGATTTTTTCCCCCAGGGGTGAAGATGGGCTGCATGATCATAAAGGAGATGTGCTAACTGATGGGTATTTTATTGCAAAGCAAGGACTACAGACAAGTGTCAACATGTCATGAAAATGCTTCCATTTTACACAGATCAAGAAAAGAAACAAAATAATTAGGTGGAGTGGGCTATAAAGGGACGTAATAAACAAATAATTTCAATTATCTCACACAAATTAAGTAGGTCTGGTCTCAGGGCATGTAGCCAGGGAAAGGTGCAAGGGCCTTACAGAGACAAAAAGGTCTGTTAATTATGAAGTCTGGCAAAGGATCTTTTCTTTTAGATCATTACAATCAAATAGCTTTTACTGGTTCCCCTACTGATTTTTATTTTACACTATCATGATGCTACACAGCCATTTGGATGAAATTAGGCTACAAAACTATTTTGTGCAGAGGTCTCTTTTTTTCCTTTAGTCTGGCTATCAACAGTTTGTGTAGAAAAACAACGGGCATGTTGCCCCAAGCTCTACCTGCTGTGTGCGCAGCCAGCCCTCCTCCCCCTCTGCTGTCACTCCCGCTGAGACTAACAGCAACCATGTGTCATCCCAGCTCCTCTTAAACTCGTTGATCCTCCAGAGAAGGTCCGCCTGTCTCTGCAAATCTGTTAACTGATTTTCTCCTACCATAACTAACTGACAACACTTAATATATTTTCTTACCCATTCCTTCTTAATATTCAGGTACACTGCATATACAATAGGCACTAAGTGCAACTGGTGGCATAGCAGATGGATGGAACAAAAAGTGTATTTATTACAAGGGAAAAAATCATGGGGTTTTTAGTCCTATTTTTTTTCTTTCCTTCTGAAAAAACAATACACCTTTTCCGTATTTTTTTTTCCTATTCAAAGCCCCCTTGGTACCTAAAAATGATAGCAGTTATAGACATACATTTCTTTGTATTTATTAAATTTTAAAGATGAACTGTATCTTTTTATTGCTTACATTTTTCAATAACTATTACAATTCTGCCAGAAAGACTCACTTCTGTCTGCCAATCAGTGTCAAGAGTCAATCTCATCAATGTAACTGGACATTTATTTCAGAAAATTAACATGTTCTGGTAAACATTATTGATTATGACAAGTGATACTCTATGATTACTAACTGGCTATCTTCAAACATATGGTAAATCTCATTTCTGATTTATTTACAATGTGATTATCCAGGAGAGCAAGTCATAGTAGAAAATGGTGTAGTGTGTAATAGTCATTGAAATATAAAATAATAATTGCTGCTCTAGTGGTACCTTGGAATGTAATTACACAATACATATTTTTAAGAAGTTTGAAATTACAGATCGCTATGGCAGGCAGCTACTTCCATGGGGAGTGTTTCATAAATGGGGGACATTAATAGGCTAAAAGCCAAATTATGAAAGAAACTGAGAAAAGCAAGGGAAAAAACAGTGTGAAGGGTAATACTCCAGGCTTGACTTGCTCCATTATACTTGGCCATTACAGGGAGGCTCTCAGGTCACTGCATGATTTGTTCTGCAATACCTATAACTGTGCACAATAGACTAAGTGGAAGTCAGTATCCATCATAACTTTGAATTGCCTTGCCTATGTCAGTTTGTGCTGTGCCTTTAACATTATTTAAGTGTACTATGGGGAGTATTATTATTAAAGCCAGATTGGTATTGAATTACCTGGCCTCCCATAGACCTAAAAGAACAAAAAAATTCCAGGTGTGTGGTACCTATGCTTAATATCTAAAAATGAGTGCCTAATCCTGTACTTAATTTTGCTGTGTCAATTAATTACTTTCACAGGCATCAACTGCAACATTAAAGGAATGAACCTGGTCAAAGAGGTATGAGGAAAATATTGAGCAGCATGGGTTTTTTGGTGAATTCTTTCATCATTGTCCCTCTTTTGCTATAATTCAAATAATTATTATACAGATAAAATTTTTTGTGGTTTGGTACTTTGATGAATGATGATGCAAGAACTGGTGGATAAATGGACACTATGGCAGTGTCACAGGGGATGACCCTGTGACTTCAACTGCAAAAATGCAAAAATCTTGAACTAATATGAAGTTATCATAGAATCAGAAACTCTGATATTAAGTCAATTAACTGTTAAAAAAAATGTGTCTAAATCCACCAAAGATACTGATCGTTGGAGCACTTTTATGACAGTTGTTTCCCAGTGGGTTTTATAGATGCATAGAGAGTGCTTCCAAATACCATATCAGGAAAGCTGCAGACTTAAGATGGGGCTTAAACAGCATAAAGAAAAAAAAAAAAAAAAAAAAAAAAAAAAAA
>NW_020799091.1:33737724-33779468 GCF_003259725.1 Athene cunicularia | reverse complement strand
AGTCTGGAGAAGAGGAGGCTGAGGGGAGACCTCATCGCCCTCTACAGCTGCCTGAAAGGAGAGTGTAGCAAGGTGAATGTTGGTCTTTTTTCCAAAGTAACAAGCAACAGGACAAGAGGAAATAGCATCAAGCTGTGCCAGGGGAGATTTGGATAGGATATTATGAAAAATTCCTTCACCATAAGTGTTGTCAAGCATTGGAGCAAGCTGCTCAGGGAAGTGGTTGAGTCACCATCCCTGGAGGTATTTAAAAGACATGTAGGTATGGTGCTTAGGAACATGGTTTAGTGGTGCACCTGGCAGTGCTAGTTAAACCCTTGGACTTGATGATCTTATAGGTCTTTTCCAACCTAAACAATTCTATGATTCTATAACTGCTGAACTGCATGGTACATGTTATCTCACAGAATCATAGAATCACAGAATACCAGGTTGGAAGGGACATCTTAGATCATCTGATCCAGCCTTTCATGTAAAAGCAGAGATTAGACAAGGTGGCCCAGCACCCTGTCTAGTTGTCTCACTTCCATTGGCTCTAGCCCATTCCAATTCAGAGAAGTATTTGGATTTAAAATCCTACTGGTATGAAGGTTCTAAGAAGGATACTACTAAGACTCAAGGTGTTGTTTAAATGTCAACAGGCAGGAGCTTAAGGTGTCTGTAGGTCTAGATAGCTTAGTAGGAATTGAGGAGGTAATTGATATTTTAATATTCACAGAATATTAATATTCACAGAATATTTCCATAAGAGGGAGTATAGTTTCCAAACTAGATATTTCAGGAATTGTTGCTAGGAACAAGTTAGTACTCCTAGCCTTGTTCATCAGTTCAATTTACTATCTGGAAAAGTGTGTAATCCACACATGAAAATCACATAAGTAGTTAACGGAACAGTTTTGGAATCAAGTAACAGCAATGACTGCTGAGAATTAACAGAACAGTGTGATAATATGTTTTGGGACTAGTAAAACAAAGTATGACTATTCAATAGGATTGAGAACACTGGGAAAGGGTTTGGTAAATGGAGAGGATTAGCTCTCAGAAAACGTGTCTACCTGATGTACTGCAGCACAGCAATGTAGCAGAGGTGCCAGAAGTGCTACTGATATGGGGTATGGCACACTTCCAGGCTAATATACCAGTTCCTCAATTATTCTGCATCAATATGGTTCTCTCTGCATGACACTGTATTGTGACATATAAATGTATCTTTACATTTAAGCCAGAGAAAATACGAGAAAAGAGGCTATGGGAGAATATGCTTCAGCAACAGGAAGGCTGCTTCAGTGTCCTGTTATGTTTTGTTTTCACAGAAGTCAACATCAGGTTTCCTGCTGGCTTCAGTGGTGCATGGTCAGATTGCTGGTGTGCAGGTTATTCATAGAAAAAACACCAATATTAGTAAAATAGGTGGCCACATGGATTATAAAGCTTGTTTCATCCATCAGAGTCAATTTTTGGTTGATAAAATAAATAAGGCTGAAAAGCCTGCAAAAGTAGAACCCTTAGAAATAAACATATAAAGAATAAATTAGCTACTTGTCATTCCTTCCTCTGTGATCACTTATTATATACGCAAGTCCTCCTTCAGCAACTGCCCTCTTATAACTTCACCCAGGGAACATGCATGAAAAATATAAACTACAAGCTTGTAGCAGTGGAAATGTAATTTTAGTTTATTTCTTTGCTGAAGTATGCAAGTGCAGATAGCTTGTTTTGATACCAAAAAAATCAATTCAGTTCTTTTGCTGTGAAAAACTACCAGGTTTTGCTTAGCAAGTACTTGTGAATTTGATTTATTGTGAAATTTTTCTATTTCACAGCAAAGTAGCTTTTCAGGGTTTTTTTTTGGGTTTGGGTGGGGGTTTTGGCGGATATGAAATGGCAAGTTTCCAAGTTTAAAAAAGCCTTTCATTTGTATGGAAAATAAGAAAGCACTTCAAGTGAAACCAGAAGTATAGATCTCTTTTTCCACACTATAACCAAGATCTTTTTTTTTTTCACAGATGTCATACAGATTCCTTCATTGCCTCCTTTCAAGTATGTTGGGTTTTTTTCTTCTTAATTTCCAATAAGGTTTACCTCACTTTTTTCTTTTTTTTTTTTTTAATGGAAACTTTTGGAAATGTAAACTGTCTTTCAAATTATATTCCTTTAATTTTTCTCTATTATTTTTCTATTTTTTACAAATATGTTAATGGTAGATTCTTACTCTTTGTGCAGTCAGTCATTTAAAAAGCCCGATGTATTGTACAGTAGGGATATAGGAAGGCATAAACAATTCTATAAAGAATTATAATTTATAGGCAAGTGTCATACCCCTATGTAACTTTAACGGCAGGAGATATGCCCAGGAAAAATACACGAAAAGACTAACGATATGAACGTTGCTCGTATAATGCTTGATGTCTATAGTTAACATAAAACACTATAATAATCTTGAAAATAATAGGATGACTTCCATTTAGACAACATTGGCTAGTTTATTAAGTGTAATACATCTGCAATATATTGCCAGTATTTACCTAATAGGCACAATAAGGGGTAAAATTGCAAAAACTGAGAATAAGTGCTCTCAGAACCATAACAGACTCAAGAAATAATAGATAAATTTTAATGGAATACAGCCCATAACATATAAGATAGTAAACAAATCACACATAAACCATAAAAATATACACATCTGTTCATATTAGGTACAGTTTAACTTTTGACACTGTTACCTTTCTTCAATCAGTACAGAGTGGATGGAGCAAAAGACAAATATTAACTTAAGAAAAAAAAAAAAAATTCTTTTAGTGAGTTTTTTGCATGCTAAGTTTACCTTATAATCAGTTTTATACCATCAAGATTTTTCACTGCCAATTTTGGATATTTTCATTATCTATTGGAAGTCTTACAAACATTGATCAGCTATTATCAAGCCATAATACATGTGAATGTTTGTGGTTTTATAATTCTGCAATAGTCTTGCAAGCGTAACTTTCAGGTTATGCAGTTTTTATGACCTGGTTTCAGAAAAATGCCTAAAATATCTGCATAGCTTCTGGTTAAATATTTATAAAAAATACTTATCTAAAATCCCATAATATTAATTGATGGCAAAAGAAAATTATATCTCAATTATCTATAAATTCTAAGCTCAAATGTATTTGTTATCAGTTGTATGTGTAAGGTAATATTCGTTATTATATTCTGAGATAGCTCTAACTATTCTATAACAAATGTGGCTTCCAGTGCAACTAAGATCTATATGCTTCTGTATAAAAGCTAAGAAAAATCAGTAGAAGCAAATTCCAATCTAGCTTTAGAATGATTTTTTTTTTTTTTTTCTGAGGGAAGAAACAAGTCACCATATATTATCATTTTTTCAGTTGTGATTAATTTTATGCCCTTCTAAAAATGCATTATAAGGTCATATACCTTAGTGAACTACATTAATGGGTTTTCCAGTTTTTGTAACCCAGTTCTATGTTTTTTACATAAAATACTGGCTTTAAAAAACAAAACAAAACAAAACAAAACAAAACAAAAACCAAAAAAAACACCCAAAACCAGAATTTTTATTGGCATTTAAGTTACAAGTGATTTTTGTTCATGTTTACTGAAAGTAGGCAAAACATATTGTTTCCTGCCCTTTTTCTATACATTTGTATTTTCAATAACAAGTGTATAAAAAGGTGCAGGGAGGAGCAGAGGGTGCAGGGTGATGTGGAAAGAAAGATCTCAAAAACTACAGAATGGGGCAGCAGGGTGCCCATCCCAAGTGCATGCACATAGATAAGGAAGTACCTTGTGGGTAATTATGGGAAGTGGATTCCCCTGGGGATTGCTGTATGGGATTTCTCTATGGGAAGAGCTTTTAGTGAGAAGTGAGAACACCTGTGTGCTTCTCTGAGTGCCTTGACACTAATGCACACAACATGGGGAACAAACAGTGGAAATTAGACATCCATTTCTTGTTCCAGGGTGACCATCGGGTTCCATTGGGATCATGGAGATGTGGTAAGGTAGCTCACACAACTAGAGTGCTGCAGAAGGTGGAAACAGGCTCTATAGGAAGGACAGGTGCTGTGGGACATGTGGTGGTGGGTGCTTGCTGCAGACCACTTGATCAGGAAGAAGAGAAACTGCCTGTTCTTCAGACAAAGCATGGAAGTCTCACATTCACAGACCCTCAACCTTATGGGGGATTCAGTACACCAGCATCTGTTGGAGGATCAACACAACAGATCACAAGCAATCCAGGGGAGTTCTAGTGCATTCATGACATTTTCCTGTCACAGACTGTCCAGAAAGAAGCAAGGGAAGGTGCTATGCTGGACCTCACAGTGAAAAATAGGGAAGATCTCACCTGAATGTAAAGGCCAGGGGCAGCTTTGGCTTCAGTGATCACATGATGGTGGAATTCGGGATCATGGAAGGAAGAAACCAGGTAAAAGCAGGTTCACAACCCTGGACTTCAGGAGAACAGACTTTGGTCTTCTCAGGAACCTTTGCAAAAGAAATGAATGAGACATGATGCTGGAGAGATGATTTGTTCAGAAGAGCTGGCTGATTTTCAATATTCCCTTCCTCCAAGCTCAAGAATGGTCAATCTTGATGAGCAAAAATTAAACAAAGTCAAGTGGAGACCTGCATGGATGAACAAGGAGATCCTGAACAAACCCAGACGTGAAAAAGAAGCCTACAAGTGGTGGAAGCATAATCAATTGACTTGGAAGGAATATAGAGACACTATCTAAGCAGTTTAAGAAACAGACTTGGAAAGTCCAAGGCCACCTGGAAGCTGGTGAGGGTTGTGAAGGGCAACAAGAAGGGCTTCTACAGGCACATCAGCCGCAAAAGGAAGACAAAGGAAAATGTGGGCCTACTGCTGAATGGGGCAGGTGTGCTGGTGTCAAACTACACAGAAAAGGCCAAAGTATTCAATGCCTTTTTTTGCCTTGGTCTTTACCATTAAGGCCAGTCTTTTGGAAGACCATGCCCCAAGACTGCTAGGAAAGTATAGTACAAAAGATTTATGCTTCAGTGAGAAGGGTCAGCTAAGGAAGAATGTTTTCCAACTTCACCAACCTGTGATTCTGACAAATGTATACCTTCCCTTTTTTTCTTATGTGCTGTTAAAACTTCAATAAATAATTTTATGGTCTGAGGGAGAAGAAAAAGCTTAATTTCCTAAAGCTTCTAACTATTTCAGGCATCAGTTTCTCTTCCAGACATACCAAAGCATGCATATATATACAATGATTTCTTCTCTCATTAGGTTTTTAAAAGTTACTGGCTTTTTTTGAGTTACACCATCCATTTATAAATGATATATAGAAGGAAATAACTTTTGCTATGTACGGTGCACACAGATAATATAGTGCTTTGCACTCATTTGTGATGTGCTATTTGCTGTAATTTTAGATGGATTAAGAGACATCCATCAAGATAAGAGGTCTTGCCAGCCCAAAAGATATAGACCAATTGGGTTTTTTAAAATTTAAGAAATATATTACCTTTTATTGGTTAAATAATTATTTTTTTTTTCCTTCACTGTGATCTCTATGTAGTCTTTGGTTTTGTGGTGGTTTTGTTTTGTTTTTTTTTGTTAACTACAACTTCGAAAAAGATAAAGACTGACCAGTGAGACAACTATAGTAATGACTAAATCCTGACAAGATTCACAACTGTGATGTTTTTACTATATGATATTCAGGGCCAAAGTTCCTAGGGTACAGAAGAAGGGATAATAACACAAAACACAGGGGTAGAAGGAAAGGTTTCCTTCTTACTGCATTCGGTCAAACGAGACATGATCCTATAAGAATTCTTTTTCCCTTTCTGACTGAAAATGTTAATCTGTGAGTTAGTACTTACCAACCTCTAATTTGTTTAGATGCACATCAGGTGCAATTCATCCCACCTAAAAATAGAAATCTATACTGAAAATATCTTTGCAGACCTCCTTTATTACAAATGGAGTGTAATTTTTTTAAGCCCTGAGTCATCTCACTGATTTTGGGATGACTAATTTAGAGTGAAATTACCTTCAGGGTGAAAATATCTAGGGTGAAAAGGGGTAAAAGTGCCTATTAAGTAATTTTAACTGCTACTGTTAACTGTCTCTGTTAACTAAAAATTTACTGACCGGAAGTTACTGGTGTATAGACAGCTACAATATTAACATTGAGAGTTAAAAAGTTATATTCCAGTCGCACTTTCAGTCAGATTAATCTCATGCCTTCAGCCAAGAACAAAATTAGGATGCTAATTTGTTGGAGCTGAATCTAGAAATACAGATGGCTCTCTGTGCCCCAAAGTAAATATTGCAGCTTCTAAACCACTTTTTGAATGCGTGTATGTTTTTTTCCAGGAACTTGGAGAGGAACAAGTGTTAAATGTTGTTTAACCCTGGGCTTTTCTTGCTTATATTACCAATTTTAGATTGTGAAATAGTAATGTTTTATCTAAAGACTAGTTAAAACCTTAGCAGTACAAGTTCTGTCTTTTTGTGTACATAACCCCTGAGAAACATACCTGGGAACTACAGAGGAAAATGAAGTATAGATCAAACTGCAAAGCTGGATTGATAGACCAAACCAATCAAGTTACCTGCCTGGATTTCTGCACTTCTTTTCTTGGAGGGGTTTGTGAAGAAAAATTTTAAATACAATATAGAATGTCTTAACCTGAGATAGACATGCATATGAGATTTATAGGATGCCTGAAAAAAAGGTACATGTTTCAAGACAGAAAGATGCATGCTAGCGGGCAGAAATTAAATTACATGATCCTGATAAAATGAAGTTCATAAATGTTTCCTCATTATCTTTGGTAAGAGTGAGCCAATGCTTTGACAATGACTGAGGTTGAATGGCAAACTGATGAAACACTGAAAGAACACAAACAATTCTTTTAATTGCAGAGAAGCTTCAAGCCAGGCTGACTGTGACTTCAGGAGAAAAAATACATTATGTCTTAAAAGTTGATCCAAACTCTCTTCTTTGTTGGCAGCTTTGAAACAGTTCATGACCTTGTGACCGGAAGGGTTAACAATTTTCGTCCCTCCATTGTCAGTCTCCCTGTACGACAGACAGCCTGTTCACTTGTGATTTGTTCAATGTGATGGTGTGAGCACTCAGAGCTTTGATCCAACATGTTGCTATAACAAACCACATTGACACCAGCTGAACTCCAGATGCCACGTTCATTTCAACTAGAATTGATGTCCTTTAAAGGTTCTGGAAATATTAGCTTTAACCTTATGTTTCATCGTCCATTTCTAAGTCCTGTACTGATGTGTGCCTACATTTAATACATTGTCTGTTTAAGGTTTCCTTCATTCTGTATTAATTTGTTAGCTTGTTTCATCAGTATTTCAAATCTTTGAAAGAGCAGCTTTCTAATTCAATATTTTCTATTTTGGGTGTGGGGGGGTGTGGGTGGGGTGGTCTCAAAAGTCTGTGTAAGCTAGTGATATCCTGTATTTCGTATAAATGGCTGGGGTTCAGTAGTGGATGGTGCTGCAGGAGTAGACATTGTGAGAAAAGCAGTTGCCCTGTGCTAGACATAGCCAGCTCCAGACAGTTACAGCCAGCTCCACAACAGACCCACCACTGGCCACAGCTGAGCCCATCAGCAAAGCTGGTAGCAGAAAGCATGGTAAAGGAAGGGCAAGACCCTGAGGAAAAAAAAAAAAAAAAAAAAAGAAGCAATAGGAGGTGCTCCATGGCAGAGCAGGTGACACCTCCAAAGAGCCTGTAGTCCAGAGAGAACCCACACCAGAGCAGGTACTTCCCCAGAAGAACTGCAGCCTACAAATGACCAACTCCAGTGCAGAGGAAACAAGTAAGAAAGAAGCAGCAGAAAAAAACAACAACAACAACCTACAAAGGAATGAGGACAAGGCACGGCAGAAAGAAACTGCTACACCCTGATCCCAACCTGTCCATCACCTCACCAAAGGGACCAAGCATAGCCTGTCTGACAACAATGACAGTGGAGACTAGGAAGAAGGGATGTGAGGTGTTAGGAGTGAAGCTGAGCTTGGGAAAGGGGGAGGAAAAGTTTTTTGACTGTTTAACCATTTCTCTCAATTTTTCAATACCTGAATCAGGGATGGAGGGAGAAGGGGTGGTGTTTTCTTTGAGTTGGTTTTGTTGTTGTGTTTTTGTTTGTTTGTTTGTTTTTAATTATTTAACTGGCAATAAATTAAATTCCCCAAATCAAGTCTGCTTTACTGGGCACATATCCAAATCATGATCTATGTGGCAAGTGGTCTAGAACTTGTTAACTTGTTCTTGTTTCTTGCTACATGCATCAAAACACCTCAGACATGCAGAGGACTCCCCACTGGACTATCAGGAAAAAGGATAAAATGAATGCTTTATCCCAATATGCTGGTTACTGTTGTTAGCAGTGTTATCACCTGGGTCAGAGTAGGTATTTTTCTGAGTGGGGGAGTCTGTAAAAAAAATGAGTGATCTTAAAAGATTTCTGTTGTTGGTTTGTTTGTTTTGTTTTGTTTTGTTTTTCTTGATGAAGAAAATAATGAAATGTTCAAAAGTTTCTGGGGGAAAAAAAAAGTTAGAAATTAAACTGATTATTACATTTGAGGCAATAAAACTTACCTGGTAAATATTTCAATAGTCAATCCATTGTCTCTACCTTTGATATTTTTTGAAAACTGAAAGTATGTCAAAGTATTACGTAAGGAATCAATTCTAATTTTATTTCCTTCTTTCTGTCTCTTGAGTGCCTATTGAGAAATCTGCAGTTAAACATGTAGCTGCAGGAAAAGTTTTGTATGTAGAGAAATACAAGACCTTCCCTTTTCCTTTCCCTTTTCCTTTCCCTTTCCCTTTCCCTTTCCCTTTCCCTTTCCCTTTCCCTTTCCCTTTCCCTTCCCTTCCCTTCCCTTCCTTTCCCTTCCCCTCTCCTCCCCTCCCTTTCTTCTTTCTTTCTCCCCCCCCCCTCCTCTCTTATTTAATTTCCAAGAAGGACAGACAGTAATGTGTGTCTTATCTTTCAGTACACAAAAGGTCTGTTGTATCTCCTCAGGTTCTCTAACTACCCCTACCACTCCCATCACCTATGTTTCCAGATAGAGCTCTTAGCAGATTGTCAGCCAATAACATGCCAAAAAAGCTTGTACAAGATTGAAAAATCTGTGTATACATATTAAAGACTTTGTAATTTATACAACTTTTTAGTTATGAGACAGCTTTTAGCTGCCTACATGGGCATCACTATTTGTGATCTGCCAATATAGATGCCTTAGAGTATGCAACACATTGGTATGGCTGAAGATGATAAGGTACCTTCCAAATGTGGGAGGCCAACATCATTCAGAGGCAGCAGCTGGCATCCAGGCAGCTAAAATAGACACCTGTGTTCAGGCAACTTAGAATGTTGTCTCCTCTGTATGTAAATGACATACTAGCCCGGGGAAAGGAACTTAAGCAGCACAATATTGTAATACTAATGTGCCACAACATAATGACAAGTAAACTCCTAATCACAACTGCAGAAGAAATAGTTCTCTGCCCACTGATACTGATAGAAGAAAATAAACATGGTAACAACAGAAAATATCTTGCCCTAAAATGAGATCAAAAGTCACAAAATTTTAAATGTAAAACCCCCACAAAACTACAAATAAAAACTTGTGCCTGAATCCCGAAACATTCTGGGTTTGAAAGGTTTAAAATCTTTTAAATCTGTTCCTTCTTCTATGAGAAAGATGGAATGAAAAAATAAAAACGTCAGTTATCATTTTAAAGATGACAATGAGATGAGAAAATTTAGAAAGTGAAGAGACAATTTTTCACTTCTCCAAAGTCCTGTAATGGGTAGTATTGCTTTAGAATCATAGACTAAGATGAACTTTTTCCTTTGAATTATGGATTAATTTCTGAAGTGAAGCATTGATGTGTTCAGGAGGAAGTTTGGTTTGCATATTTGACTAATCTTACAGAGCACAAATGCTAAAATTAAACCAGGAAATATGCTCACCTAATTTACGTTGCCACAGATCACAAGCCAATAACATGCTGACATTTTTTCTGATTCATCAGTACCATCCTATTTAGTTCCCATTCCTCCTCATGTTGCTTTTGGGGAGGGTCTAGGATTATATTATTACTTTTGATGCAAATCAGTCTTTTAGTCTATAGTCTTTGTGTGACTAAGATCCTTACATTTCCTGTAAACTCCTTTGCAATCCTGAGTTTAGTTTGGTATCTGTGGCTCTGTGCACAAGTTTCTCAGGAAGCACAAATATCTTTATTTAAAATTTAATTATGACAGAAGAAGGCATATTATAAAAACTAAACAGCATAAGCATATAACTACTAGTTAATACTCATCTAACTGTAGAGTCTAGCAGAATCTTGAAGTGACTTCAATCTAGATTAGGAGAGTATGTCTCTATATTCCCATTTCTAACACATTTTGCTGCTGGGCGTCCTAAACCAGCAAAGTTTTTCCCTTCAGCAAGTAAAAGTTTCAAAAGAACTTGGAATTTATACAAAGAGTATTTTGAATAGGCTTGTGATGTTTGTTCCTAAACCCTCAGGAATATTGTAGTACTTGGCAATCACTAGAAATCCTGTAGAAAACACAGATTGTAGAAAATTATTGAAACATCAGCTGTCAGATGCCCCATGCTTTGCATTTATATTGTTTAACTTGAAGTATCCATTACAGATCCCTAAATCAGGAATGCAGGTTCTTTCACAGTGTAATTCACATCACCTAAAAAGAGCCTACATCTCTTTATTGACTAAATAAGAGTTGAGGCACTGAATTGAGAGACATAATGTCAGACGTTGTGAATATCACCTCTCCTCTCTGTCAATAGCATTTATTTGAAAGATAAATTTGAAAGTTTTCTTGTTTCCAAAGGAGTAAATTTCTGCCATGTGATGTCATGAGCTTTTGTTGTTTGTTTTGGGTTTTTTTCGTTTGTTTGGGGGTTTTTTTTTGGTTTGTTTGTTGTTTGGTTTTTTTTTTTAATAGACCAAACCCCAAAACTCTAAAAAAAAAAAAGTTCATTAGGACTATATTGATCTAGTTTGTTTTTTGCTTAGTATGAAGGTTAAATTTTGAAGCATAATGGAAGGGCTTTATGAGGGCCAAAGGGCAGCATGGCATTATCAACAGCAAGGTCTTCTTTTAGAAAGCTGATTTCATACTTTGCTCAACTTTTTCCCTGTTAAATGAAAAGAAATATTGTTTAGTAAGGAAGGAAAAAAAGGAAGGAATACAATGAACTGTCTACTATTGATTCTGTTAGTGATCAGTGAAGAGGTGGTGTTTACACCAGTTGTAATTGTCAAACAGAAATGAAGAAACAATTACAGAAGTGACATGAATTTATTTATGCAATGCCAGAATAAGGACCCCACCCACCCCAACCAAAAATGTGTCCCACACCATCGCCTAATTTTTCACTTCTTTATTTCAGGGAATAGGTGGCCTTCTGAAATATGAATCCTGTAATGACCAATATCTTGGAGGATTTATGCAGGTTACTTTATTTGATGAAAGCTGTTTAGAAGTGTCAAGTATTAGTGTTATTAATGCAAGAAAAACCTAAATATATGCTCTTAGAAAGAAACGTGAAATACTTCTTTCTTTAGCCAGCCCTGAATAGTGTTGGGTTTGTTTTGTTTTGTGTTTTTTTCTCTTGTTTATTTTGGTTTCCTTTTTTAAAGTTTAATCCCATTAGTTCTACACTAGAATTTGGTGGGGTTTACAGCCCTAAAGTTTTATTACTTTGTATTTGTCAATATTACATTTAATTCCATGTGTAACAACCTATTTACAAATCAAATCTAAATCCTTTTTAAGTTTAGCTGTCTGTATTCAACATCTTTTTTTTTTTTTTTTTCCCTCAGAAAATGCAACTAGACTGCCATTTTTCTTTGTGTTTGCAGATCATCTTTCTAAATTAAAGCACATACATGCACAGCAAACTTTAGAGCACTAGCCCCTGCAAACCTGAAATAACACTTTCTCTGGTTTGACATAGCTTCTTTCACAGGAACTATCTATAGCCACTGCTTTGCTATTTTTCAACCTGCTGTATGTCTCTGCCCATGTCCTGCCCTGAATCCTTGTTTCATCTTGGAGATTAAGCAGGAACTTGTCATGTGGAATGTTGCAAAAGACTTTCTGAAAATCGAAATATATGATGTCATCTTCTCTGCCCCTAGCAACCCTGTCAGTACCTCTTTGTGTAAATTCTTCTCCACAAAAATGCAGCAAACAAAAACACTGAGAAAATTATTAAAAACACAATAGCTCTTTATTTACCAACAACTGATTATATAGGACACTCACTCTGCCAGAAAGTTACCCTGCAAACACTCCACTCTGCATTTATTCTTACTATCCCCAGTAATATTAGTGATAACACTAATAGTAGTAGTAGTAGTAGTAGTAGTAGTAATAATAATAATAATAATAATAATAATAATATCTGTGCTTCTTATCTATTGCCTTACTGTGTCTAATCTGTTTGATATCTCCAGAAAAGCCCTATTTTCAAAGGTAGTCCAATTAAATACGTATAAATATATTCAAATGTTTAATTAGCTAGCAACTTTGTAAGTGTCCATAAAACACAGCTGCTCCTTAATCAGAAGACAAGAATGAGCTGTCATATGTTGTTATCCACTTGCTGTTTGAAAACCAAAGCTCTAAGGCAAAGAGGATGCTTTTCTTTTATTATCATGCCCCAACTCAGAATGAGCAAAAAAGAGAGCAGATAATGGACCCCATTCATGAATGGAAAAGCCTATTTCTGAGCAGTTATTGCATTGTTTATGCCAGCAAAAATTGCATAACTCCCATTCTCTATACAAATTACATGTTTTCTATGCTTCATTGGGCATTTTACATAGAACATAAATGGAACTTTTGCAATAGGTGGTACAAAGACGGCTATCAGAGCCAGTCTAAGCCTCATTATTAGGGCTGGATGAAGCATTTGTCTTTCTTCGAGTTTTCAGCAAAGTCAACAGAATTCAAAATTCCCTTTATGGTTTCTTTTTTCATTTGCTTTCTGCTCCTAGTTTCCTGAGGTTTTTAATGAAAAGAAAATGGAGTTTTTCCAATGAAAGCTGTTCTAATTGCTTTAAGACACCGATCAGAGCTAAATGCAATCCATTAAATGTTGCCAGCCTGGGACAGGCAGAGGGCTTCATGTACTGACTGCAGCAGGCTTGCCTGGCCAACAAAAAGGTCAGGCAGTTTCAGAAAGCCAAAACACAGCACAACAAAACTTGTCAGCTCTACTGCTGCTGTGGACATGGGGAGATCATGTGAAAGGAACTTCCCTTTCTCAATCCAAGTGCTGCTAAAGTGGTATCCATTCACCTCCATGGGATGCTATGATTAACCTTTGAAAGCAGATTTTGGGAGGGGTTTTTTTGAGCTTGAAATTCAAAAGAGCTAGCTACTTATACAATTGAATTTGAAGCTGGCAATGAGTTCTGCTCTTGGAAATCGTGTTCAATACATGTACAAGGCTCAGCTGAGGCTAGCTTTGACCGAAAGGGCATGTATTTTGCACACATTATTATGGCAATAGAGCTGGATTAATCCTGACTCTGCTTCTTCTGTTAAAAGAGAGGGATTAGCTACCTCTTTTTATAATTACTTTATAGAAGTAATTATTTGTGTATATAGAAGCTTCTACATATAGAAACATTTCTAGCTGTGAGATTGTCCATATGCGTAAACAGATTAATTTTGCTGTATTCCATTGTTTATTTCTGTTCCAAGCAGACTACTTAACATTTATGTCAAACCTTTTTTCCAACATTTGATTCAGAGTGGACGCATATTTCTCAGTTTGATGAGCCTCTCTCTTCTCCCTTGTTGATAGCGAGACATGAAAATATCACAGTTAGGTCCCATAGCTCTTTTTACAATTATTCCCTGAATAACTAATATTTAAAAACTCTTACAACTGAAGCAGTTTGTAAACAAGGAGATTTGCTAAAATAGCAGCAGATGTCAAGATAGATGTCATAAATTGTGTCTATCACATCTAAATCCTCTTTTTCACCTACTAATCAGACAGTACTGCCCAATCAGGAGCAAGACATTAATTCTTTTTCAAGTCAAACAGCGTCTTTTTTCTCTCTTTCTAGTATTCAACTCAAGGAAAATGCACTCTAAAGCACAGAAATTACCCATTAAATTTATTTTTATTATTTGCTTCTGGTTGCTTGGGTGGGATGTGGGCCACGTTATTAGCTACTGTGAATCAGCCTCAGACCCTTTGGTGCCTTCTCCAGAAATATTACTTTGGAATCACTACATTTCATTCACTGATGAGGTAAAAAGAACCTAATTATTCTGACAATTTTATCTAAGGCTTGCAGGTTTTTATGTACTAAGTGTATTAAAAATAACTTCTTGATGAATAATGCTCCAGGAGTACATTTGTGTAACCATCATCTAGAAGGTCCTTTTTACACGTAGATATGCAATTCTTCTAGTGGATAATAAATACTAAATTTGCTTTACTGCGGGTATCACTGTCCCCTTATACCTACATATAGGTAAATATATGTATATATATAAATTTTAATTGAGATATAGTGACTTCTCTACAGAACTGTGAAGGCCAGTGAGACAACTACCAAAGCTTTTTAACTTTCACTACCTATGTGGTTCCTGTCTTACGATTCTCTGTCCTTCAGCTGAAATTCTGGGTAACTTTTACTGTTGACATGTAAGAACCAAGAAATAATGCAAAATAAGAGCCAGAAATGCTTTATTAATGGGGTTAATATAAAATATCCATTCAAACAATGCATAAAAATAAAAGTAACTTTAGAAAATAATTAGTTTCCAAAGTCAAACTTTTAAGGGAGGGAAGTGCTGGTGAATACAGTTAGAAATTATGATCTTAAAGTTCTTTTCCAACCTAAATGATTCTGTGATTCTAATAGTGTTAAAGTTTTGCTGAGTCTGTTAGCATGTTAGAGGGGGAAGACTGTTCCCAGGTCAGCTAATAGCAAGGCTGAACATGCATTCCCTGAAGGCACACATGTGAGCATTGGCAATGCACACTGCAAACCACACAGAAAAATACAGATAGAAACATACAAACAGTGTCCTAATCTTGTCCCTCTCTTTGCCAGTTCAGGATAAGAGTCTGTTACTGGGAAATAGTGTGCAGATGTACAAAGTGTGTCTTTCCAGTAGCACAGACTTATGCACCAAGAGCAGGAACTGGCCCTAGATCCCAGTTTTCCCCACTTGCTGGCACCCCCAAAGCCACCAGTGCCCCTCTAGATCCTGGTAGCTCAGAACCCCTTACACACACATTTGTGTGCACATACATGCATGAGTGTACACATACTGTTGATCCTTCCAGTAAATTGCCTTAAAAACTCAATCTACCCAGTAGCTCATCCCATTGTCTCCAGTACAGTCCCCAGACCTCATGGTCTCTCCAGTAACTGATTTGAACCCTTCTGGTATCTCCAGTTGCCAATTTCCAGGCTTTCTGGTCTCTCCATTACCCAGCCCATGCTTCTGCGTGCTTTGATACCTGGGCTCCCAGGCCTCTTATCCTACCCATGGATTGGTCTGCCTTGATATTTACCATCAATCACACTGACACACATAGCTACACAAGATGCATGCACGCCAGGTCCTGGCACTTAAAACACATGGGCCCCTATGACCTGTGGTCCCACACTGGTTACTGGCACTCAGATATCCACACACACACATGCACACAAAATAAGGAGCTTTTCAGCCAGGAAAATCTTTGTGTTCCTCTGCTATCTACTGTTTCTCTGTGCTTTTTTGTGTTTACAGTGATGATCCTTTAATTGAGTAACCAACCATATTCTTCTTATCTTCAAAAGGATGGGAAATCAGGATAAAATTTGGTTTAAATGTAGGAGTTTTCAGTTCTTTGAATCTCCAGGACAACTCTGGAGGGGATCCGTATAATTTTAGTTGAGCTTTGTCACTGTCCTTCAGCTCCCTCAGTTTCCCTCATGTTAAGCAGAGAGCAGCAGAATACCCCAAGGGATGAAGATCACGTAACTGAGACGCCCACTTGGAATTATTATCTGAGGAATATTAATCTCCAAGACGTTACCCTCCACCCTGCCCTTTACTGTCTCCAAACGATCCTCTCTTATTTTCTTGTTACCTCCTGTCTAATTAGTTGTATGCCCTGTATTAATGACACAGAGTCTGTTTCAGGTGTTAAATGTAAGAGGGTAAGACAGCAAGACCGAGTGTGGGACTCCTACATCCCCATTCTACTTAACTGATACCCAGCTCCTGGCTTCTTTAGGTCAATCCAGAACAATACTGCTTTAGAAGAGTTTAACCCCAAACAGATGGTGCCAGAAGCCTTGATACTAGGGTAAGTGCCTTATTTTCTTTTATTTATCAGCACAGAATACAGTTAGTGAACAAGAAGTATGTGACCACATCATGATGGGGAGTATCTCTTTAATTTGTTCCTATCTTATATGTTATGGTAGTTTTAAAAAAGGAATGACTAGGTCACATGAAAACCTCTAACAATGAAACTAGTCCTTTCCTTTAGGGCTGCTGAGTGTGCTTGGAAGGGAAAAGCTTCAAGGATATTAGGAGAGTTGTGTGAGGGAATGTTGAGAAGCAAAGCTAGAGCACAACAGTGAGACTCAGAAAATACTGATAGGGGCTGGAAGATGATAGGCAAGTCTCCACTGTAACAGAAAGTCTTTCTAAGACTAGAAAGGCTTCACTGAGTTTGCTGCAACTCCTGTATTCATAAGGTTAACTGAAAACAAGTGTGAAAACAAGGAAGCATCTTCTAAGAATGTATGGGAATAGAGAGCAGTTGTCATAAACATTACTTATTTATTTTCTGTTATTCTGTATTTAAAAGGTAATTGTTACGATTTGTATTATGATAATCATTGGTTTTCTATTGCAGAAGTTCTTCTAGTTTTGGTGTTTGTGGTTTTTTGGGGTTTTTTTTTGTTTGTTTGTTTGTTTTTTAAAGAAAATTCTCTGTTAGGAAAATATACCAACAATTTCATATTTTCAAACATACAATACATGACTGAATTCCTTGCCAAAGACCACAGTGAGGATGTGTAGGTAGCAACAATGTGGGTATCTATGTGACCATTAAAGAGAGAGAATAGAGGGGAAAGATGCAGAAGAAAGGATCATAAATTAAACATTAAGCCACTATAAAATTATCAGAGATAAAGAGGACACAATGGGAAGCTGAACTGACCAGATGGTCTGAAGATCAAATATGATTTTAGAGTTTTGTTTTCATCTTTGATATTCATGGAAGAAGAGAAAATGAGATATAGCCTGTGTGCAGTCTCAAGAAATCGGTAGCTGTAGCAACCTTTAGTAAAAGTTTGTGGTTTTTTTTTTTTTTTCACAATGAAGCTGATAAAACAAATAAAACAAAAACCTGAACTCTATTTTAATTATATTATGTGGGATTTTTTTTTACTAGAAACTGTTAAAACAGTATTTCATAGATTGATTTTTTACTTTAGTTTATGTATATTGTATAAAAGTCATACATTCCTTTTTGACTTGAAAAAGTCTTGACAAACATGGACGATGTTATTTTATATTTATTATGAAATATTTACTTATTTGTAGACATACATTTATAGTCATCCAAACTTTTACAAATAAATTAAAAATAATCCTCAATTTCTTTGTATGCCTCACTTTATTACAGTTTGTGAATAAAGTGGGTTACAAAACAGAAATGGTGGAGTGGAGTGGAGTGGAGTGGAGTGGAGTGGAGTGGAGTGGAGAGTGGAGTGGAGTGAGGGAAAGATGAGGAATAAATGGACATGGATCCTTATTTGAGCTAGTGCCACCAGAAATAGCATTAAGTTCACTTCAACATTGATTTAAATACAATTAAATAAAAGTGAGTTAAAAGAAAAACAAAATAAGGAAATGTGGAAAAAAAATATATAGTCTTGGCCTCATTATCTTGCTGCCTTCAAATTTTTACTGTTAATAAAGAAGAAGTAGAGGTAATGAGTGTAGTTTTCCCCTCATTATCTACATGTGAACTAGATGTCTATGCTCCTATTACAATTAATAGAGACTTAGGACCGGATTCAGCTACATAAATGTGTATATACTGCCATCTCCGTTGCCAATACACCTGAATGGAACTGACAGGCTAGAGTCAAAACTTATAGAAGATCTGCAGCCTTTTGGAGATCACCAGTTAAAGGCTGGGCATGATGCCTTGACTGTCTTACATTTTGGTACCTGAAGCCTGCTGAAATGACTACTGTAGTTAGAGCTACAGAGATATTCAGTGAATCCTGATCTCAGAGCCTGGCATACTAGTTGCCAAAAAATGTGTCTATTGTGATTTGATGTACTCTAACATATTAATGGCACCTGGGTTAACATCCAAGACACAGGACCTACAGGAGGCATACTCCCTTGGCAAGTGACAGTTAGACACCAGGGAAGCATCTCAAATAGGAGAATATATTTAGAGAATCTTAGTAAAGCAAAAACTGTTATGTATCCCTGGGGCCTGGGTGAAGGACCTCACAGCAAAACTCCCCACTCTAGTGAGACCCAAGGACTACTACCCCCTCTTGTTTTTTTCAGGAAGGTAGGAAGGTATTACCAGAAGTTCTAAATGAATGAAAAGAGATTTCAGGGCCCTAGAGAAAGGGGCTAAGGGTTCAGGGGCATAAATTGTGTTCTCCTCTATCCCATCAGTTGAGTGGATGGATGAAGAAGGTTCCAGAAGAACCCAACAGATGAACTTGTGGCTCCAAGACTGGTGTTACCAACAGGGCTTTGGATTTTTCAATCATGGGTTAGTATACAGGAAGCCAGAACTTTTGGCAGCAGATGAGATGTACCTGTCCCAGAGGGGAAGAAAAATCTTGGGGCAGGACTTAGCTGGGGTCATTGAGAGAGCTTTAAACTAGATATGAAGAGGGAAGGGGGCAAAAGATCAGCCCATCTGAAGTGCATGTATACCAATACACACAGCATAGGTAACAAACAGAAGGAGCTTGAAGCCATGATGCAAGAGGAAAATTATGATGTAGTGGCTATTACAGAAACATGGTGGGATGTCTGCCATGGCTGCAGTGTGCCAACTGATGGCTACAAGCTCTTTAGGAGGGATAGACAAGGAAGGAGAGTTGGTGGGGTGGTGCTGTATGTCAGGGACTGTTATGATTACTTTGAGTACCAGTGTAGTGAAGACAGGGTGGAGTGAATTTGTGTTAAAATCAGGGAAACATAAACCACAGCACTGTGAGGGTTGCTATAGGAGAAATTAATTCCGGCTCAGTCAGAGCCAGTACAATGGCACAGGAGCAGGCTGTCCTCAGGTGCTACAAGAGAAGCTGGCAAGAGAGAAGACCACCCTGCCTAACCAGGGAGCTTTGGCTGCAACTCCGGGAGAAAAGAAGAGTATGGCTTTTAGAAGAAGGGGCTAGCCACTCACAGTGATTACAAAGATGCTGTGAGGCTATGCAGGGCAGAAATCAGGAGGTTTAAATCCCAGCTAGATATTAATCTGGCTTCAGCAATCAAGGACAAAAAGAAATGTTTCTATAAGGACGTCAACAGCAAAAGAAAGACCAGGGAGAGCCTCCATCCCCTGCTAGATGAAGAAGGAAACATGGTAACAAGTGATGAGGAAAAGGCTGAGGTGCTAATTAATGCCTTCTTTGCATCAGCCTTTAATAAAAGACTAGTTGTATTGAGGGAATACAGCCTCCTCAGCCAGAAGATTGGGCCGAGGAGACTGGGAGAATGAGTCCCCCCACAATCCAGGAGGAGACAGTCAGTGACCTGCTGCATCACAGAGACACACATAGGTCTATGGGACTGGATGGGATACACCCGAGGGTGCTGAAGGAGCTGGCTGGGGTGCTCGCCAAGCCACTTTCCATCATTTGCCAGCAGTCCTGGCTGACCAGGGAGGTCCTGACAGACAATATGACACCCATCTATAAGAAGGCTCGAAAGGATGATTCAGGAAATTACAGGCCTGTCACCTTGACATTGGTGCCCGGGAAGCTGATGGAGCAGCTCATCCTGAGTATCATCACACAACATGTGTGGGACAACTAGATGCTCAGGCCCAGTCAGCATGGGTTTATGAAAGGCAGGTCCTGCCTGACAAACCTGATCCCCTTTATATGACAGGGCGACCTGCTTATTGGATGAGGGAAAGGCTGTGGATGTTGTCTACCTTGAGTTTAGTAAGGACTTTGACACTGTATCCCACAGCATTCTCCTGGTGAAACTGGCTGCTCGTGACTTGGATGGGCACACGCTTTGCTGGGTAAAAAACTGTCTGGATGGCCGGGCCCAAAGAGTTGTGGTGAACAGAGTTAAATCCAGTTGGCGGCCGGTCACGAGTGATGTCCCCCAGGGCTCGGTTTTGGGGCCACTCCTGTTTAACATCTTTACTGATGATCTAGAGGAGGGGATCGAGTGCACCCTCAGTCAGTTTGCAGGTGACCCCAAGTTGGGTGGGAGTGTTGATGTGCTCGAGGGTAGGGAGGCTCTGCAGAGAGACCTGGACAGGCTGGAGCCATGGGCTGAGGCCAACTGGAGGAGTTTCCATAAGGGCAAATGCCGGGGGCTGCCCTTGGGCCACAACAACCCCCAGCAGCGCTACAGGCTTGGGGAGGAGTGGCTGGAGAGCTGCCAGTCAGAGAGGGACCTGGGGTGTTGATTGACAGCCGGCTGAACAGGAGCCAGCAGTGTGCCCAGGGGGCCAAGAAGGCCAATGGCATCCTGGCTTGTGTCAGCAATAGCGTGGCCAGCAGGGACAGGGAAGGGATCTGACCCCTGTCCTCGGCACTGGTGAGGCCGCCCCTCGATTCCTGTGTTCAGTTTTGGGCCCCTCACTACAAAAAGGACATTGAATGATTCGAGCATGTCCAGAGAAGGGCAATGGAGCTGGTGCAGGGTCTGGAGCACAGGTCGTACGGGGAGCGGCTGAGGGAACTGGGGGTGTTTAGTCTGGAGAAGAGGAGGCTGAGGGGAGACCTCATCGCCCTCTACAGCTCCCTGAAAGGAGGTTGCAGAGAGCTGGGGATGAGTCTTTTTAACCAAGTAACAAGCGACAGAACAAGAGGGAATGGCCTCAAGTTGCACCAGGGAAGGTTTAGACTGGATATTAGGAAATATTTATTCCCAGAAGGGGTTGTTAGGTGTTGGAATGGGCTGCCCAGGGAGGTGATGGAGTCTCCAACCCTGGAGGTGTTCAAGAGTAGGATCGACACAGCACTGAGGGATATGGTGTAGTTGAGAACTGTCAGTGTTAGCTTAATGGTTGGACTAGGTGATCTTCAAAGTCATTTCCAACCTAGATGGTTCTGTGATTTTGTGATCTTATTTTTGTTTTAATATGATATGTAAGAAATACCCTTTGATAAGTAAATTAAATCTATATAAGGATAATGGCACTCATATAACGGTGTGTATGTGCATATGGACATGTGCATATGGATGTGCATATAGTGTATACATTTATGTTATATCATGATTTTTCTTAACAGATCTTTTCATACAACCTTTATTCTTAATTATTTCAGGTCTACTTCCTCTAGTGAGCACTCACAGGGAGAAGAGTTTCTCTGTTCTCAATGTGGATATATTCTGTTCTGTCAATCTGAATGTATTTTCCTGCGATACCCTGAAATCAGGGTACCTCAGTGTCCTTTTATTGGTAGGTCTAAATCACAGTTTTAATGGCATCTTTCCTCTCTCTTTCTACTAGGTTTATGAATTCTACTATATTTATAAATTTTCTACTAGGTAAATTAAATTTATTTCATTTCCAAATTTTATTAGTATTTTAATCCAAGAAACTCAGGGTTCTGTAATTTCTTGGGAAAAATTAATAGGACAAAAACATTTGTAAATGAGATTCAGAATCTCTAAATTCCAAGTTCTGACTTGTGGCAATTTGAGATCCTTCTCCCAGACAAAGATTAAGTTGTCTGGTCCCTGGGATCTGGATTATTGCTGGAGAAGCCTAACATTGATTTATAATGTCATTCTGGATCACAAAGTTCCTCATATACCTAAATAGAAGCTCTAAGACATCTTTAGATCAATCTTTAGCCTAGCAGTTAGATGTTTGGTGTTTCATCTAAGCTCCATCATGATTCAAAAACAGACTGAGGAAGCACATGAATTCTAATTTCCTGGTGAGAACCCCTCTACTGACATTTGAATCACCTTGTGAACATATTAATTCATTTCAGCTGTCTCAACATGCCAAGCAAGTACCTAAAAATGGCCCAAATCTTAACATTTGATTTAAATGCTCAAATGAAGTTTTAATAAATCCTACAAATCTCCTTTAAAAATCTGATCCTACTTATCCCTCTCATATCTGATAGAGTCTTCAAAGTGCATGTCTCTTTCTCATCCTCTTTGAAGATGGTTTGGTAGGAAAACCTATGGACTTTGTTGTGGTTTTTGGTTTTTTACTTTCTTCCATTATCCTCACCCATCTCACACTTTCAGCGTTGTGAGTTTTGAGGACAACAATCAGTTCTATATTTTAAAGGTAAGATAGGATACTGACTATGGAAGCAACTCACAAAAGTGGAGCTAATTTGCACTTGTCCAAAATGTGCATGTCTGTACATAAAAGCAATAAGCCTCTAATAACTGTTACCAAGCAGGTACAGATAAACCATGGGAGGATTTTTTTTTTTTTTTTTTTTTAACCATATTGCCAATACTCCTATAAGCATATGACAGAGCCTTTAATTAAAAAAGGTATTTTGTCTATATGTCTGTTATTAGAATTTGGGTTTGTTAACCAAAATGTGAATTCCATGTTTTGGTGTTCTTTATGGATATGATTTTGTACTCATTGTTAGAAAATATAGAACCCGTTGGTCTGAAAATGCATACATTTAGTCTGAGTGGCAAGTATCTTAACCTCTGTATACTTACTTTCTGTCAAAATAATGGATTAATATCTGAATTGTGTGGAACAGGATATTTTTCACCAGCTGGACATCTCTTACAGACAGAATATGTCTGCATAGATAAGTTACACACTGCAAGATGAAACTAACATCCCATCACTCTGAGAATAGGTCAAATTCACACAAAGTCTAATTCTCATTAAAATTATTGTACTAGAGATGAAGAAATGTGTTATTTCTGGTGTCTAGCTTTTGTTTTTTGTTGTTGGTTTCTTGGGGATTTTTTCCCCCTATTACATTCTTGTGCACTTATAAAAATAATTCAGGCTATTTCCATGCAAATTATACTTTTCCTGGATTCATTAAATGCTCTTTGCTGAGACCATAACTGGACTGTCTTCTCTCAAATTGCCTACACAGAATATTGAAAGGGTCAAAACAGTGCAGCATGCTACTGTATTTCACAGAATATAAAAGCATGCAGATTGATCTTGTTTCTCATTCTTGTAATAAGGGATAGTAACATGAAAAGAAAATGGCTGAAAATGGTTTTGTTCCCATGTGTCAAATACCATAATTAGAATAAGAAATGCTACAAATTAACCCATTCTCATTACAGTCACTATATTATAATTTCATGGTCCTCTTCTGACGCTGTACTCTTGCTAAGCACATTTACATCTCATCAGTGAACACAAGCAGCAGATCTGCTGGCGGTGAATGCTTGATTCACTCCAATTTATGTCTTCTTTTCAGCTGGGGAATCCATTGTGTGAGCTAATAGCAGGTTTCCCATTTGAAATGACTGCAGATCTCTTCACATTTGGATACAGTGCAAGCATTGTCATAATTTTTTTTTTTTAATGTGTCATATAATTGTTGCATTACACTATATGCAAGCAGAAGAAAGAAATTTTTCAACATTAAATGGAACACAAAGGGCAATACTATGCTTTGCTTGCAGTGATGTGTGGGGGAAAGACAAGAACTCTTTTCAGCAAAGTACTGAGTATAGTTGCAATCCTTGTGATCACCTGCATAAAAGTGAATCACGTTTTCACCATCATCTACCCTACCTCTTCAAGGCTGGTTGTCAAAAAAGAGTATTTTATTAAAAAATTGAAATGGACAAATATATCCTCTTATAGGATGCTTAAATTGCCATGTCCCTATTACCTGACTGAATTGGGGACATTTCTAAATGATAACTTCCATGAAATTCTCATAAAATTTTTATAGTATTGCTATTGTTAATACAGTGCTGTACAAGTAAAAATGGAACTTGAGTACTTACTTGTTTTATGCAAAAATATTAGGCTGTTTTTCTGATTCAAGGTGTGTAGAGAGGAAAAGCTGTATTTGAGGTGTTTTTCTTGTTCTGTTGTGTCTGGTCTGACAGCTAGAGAAAGAACAACCTACTGAATCTAAGGGAGGTTTGCTGTTGATTTTAATGGGATAGGATTTAATCAAAAAGATTTTGTCCTGCTAGACAGGAGTGCTATGTATTACCTTTGTAAGACCTTGGAGACTGACATAGGAGATGCATGATCAGTGACTCAAAACATGGGATTATTTCACCTGTCCTTAATCATTAGTGCTTGGATTCACTTAATCTAAATTTAGACATTTTCAATATGAATGTTGACATCTGGGGCAGGACTCGGTGCCTAAACGTAGGAATTTAGTGCTACTTGAGGTTTTCCAGGATACTGAAAGCATACACGAGCCATCTGGGGCAGGCGCACCCACCCCGTGAAGATGGCACTTCCTGGATGTCGAGACATAGTGGCTGTTGATTCTTTTTTCATGTCTTTGCAGTAAATAGGGACCTCAGCCAATAAGAACTGATATTGACGACAGATCAGATTTGGCTCGGGTATAAATGGAGTCCCCTGGGGGAGCCATTATTGAGCCAGTCCTCTTTTGAGCAATAAGGCTGCAGTCAAGGACTCTTGCCTTGAGTCAGGATGCTGCCCAAGCATCAACCTTGAGGTTGAGAGGCCTCACTTTTCGGTGTGTGTGTGTGCATTTTGGATTGTTGTTAAATACTAGGAATTCCTTGAATTGACCATGCGGTAATAGTTTTCCTCTGAAAATTTAGAATCTGCAGTTTATTAATTGCTGGAGCACCAATTAATTGTACTTAAAATATATTTTAATTATTTGTTCCATTTGTTTTGAGATCCTTCACATCACCACCTAGGTAGGACACATACATAACTTAACGGAGACCCATACACTCTGCTACCAAAGATGAGCATCAGGTCTCATAATATAATACAAAAAACCCGTCACTCTATGTCCACACTTAAATGAGTGAATATCACTGTTAACCTGTCTGTTTGGATATTCTAGGGTCAATTCAGTTGACTATACATTGGTATATTAGAGATACTCTGTTGTATACTACCTACATTCTATCACTCATGCCGAATGGCATGAATAATCTGCATGTATCATAGGTGTTTACCTTCATGAAAATACCCTGGGCACCTTAAAGTTCTCAGTGGATTAATTTCTTGCTTTGCTAGTTAAATCTAGCTAATATCACAATTTCTTCTTTCCAATCAGAATGTCCCCAGAAGTAACACGTAACCATTACCTCTCATCTCTTCCATGTGACTCGTTTTAAATACTATAACATGGTGATGTTTTCCCCTAAGCCTTCTCAAAGTTGAACAAACCCAATTCTCTCACCCTTTCTTGATAGGGCAGGTGTTGGAAGTGTTGGGTTAAACCATGACACAACACAAGAGTATGAGTCACAAAACTGAAGGCTATTCTATTCCATGATCCTAACTTTCAAAAGACTAGTCGCAGATATCTGGAGAATACTTCTTCAGCTTCTGACATTAAGCATTTTGGGATATATTGAAACTATTGTTGCATTTGGATTACTGCGGTTTTAATCCTTTGGTTCATGAATCTGAATCTGTTTCCTTGTGGAACCTTTGTACTTTCAACCTGATTTGCCTTTGAGTTCCATGGTTTAAATTACTAATTATAGGAGAAAGAATGCTATCATTCACTTTATGATTTATAGACCTCTGCCATACCAATTTAGGTTGTGCTTTCTAATGGTGAAAAGAAATATTTAGCCCCTTCTCATACAGAAAGGTCCCATACTTATCATCTTTCTCACATTTTAATACACCTTCTCTCATTCCAACTTTTGTTAAAGTTGAGAAAGCCATGATATGAAGTAATGTAACAACTAAAACAATGTAACAACTGTTGTGGAATTTTACCAGGATACTTGAGAAGACCACTGGACCTGTGACTATATTTGTGGTTGTCTGGTGAAGACAGCAAATTAGTGTCAACATTAGTAGTGTGTGTTCAGCTGCAATATGAACTGTTGGAACCTTAAGTAAGGACATAATTCTATAATCATTTAAGTAATTTTCAACACTTCCATTAACTTCAATGCTTCAGACTTATTTTTTTTGAGACACTAAGCCCCTTTTATGCACATCAGTGAACAGCAATTTTCAGTAACCACTGACCTGAGTTAGATTTCAGTGGGTAGCCTCCAAGTGAAAGGCTCTCTGCTGCATTTCAATACCCTGAGCTATTCAGCCTCTTCTTGTTTTTATTTTTAATGTTAATATTTTTTTAAAAAGCCAAAAAAGAACAATCTGTCATGTATGTGTATAATAATTGATATAATAGACCCTAACGGCTACTTTGGAGCATAATAGACCATGACAGCTCCATTGGAGCTCACTCAGACATTGAGATAAAAAGGTTTTTTATTATTATAATGTAATATTATTATTATTATTATGTACATTCACATTTACCATATTTTACTATATTTTAATTTTTAAAAATCTAAACAAAAATGTAATTAATTTATATACAGTATAATTTTTCATTTAAATATCAGGCTGCTATACACACATACAGACACACAAAATCAGAATCTTAAAAAAAAATTGAAAGCAAAGATTTAACAGAAAGCCTTCCCAGAATTTACCTGCTCAGAATGACAGAGTACTTGATGGTCTTCTCACTTGTCTAACCTAGTTAGGTGAATGAGATATGGCAATGTGGCAATTGAAAATTAAAATCAAAATTTTTGTGCATGATAAACATAGGAGAAGAGAATGCAGAATCCTCAAAGTTTATTTTAGCAGTTTGGTGAGCAGACCAAACTGGTATAAAAATTTGTTTTCCTGGAGTAATGGAGAGAAAAGTGAAAACTAAGAGTATATGATGCACAGAACAGGTGATTTTCCAATGGTTCTAAAAGATGTTTTGGGGAATTGTAAAAAATGGCAAGAATGTGAGAAAGTGGGAGTATTATCCAATCTCTCACCAGGAAAAGGAAAAAGTCCTCCATCATTAGTAAAAAGATTATTTCCTGTAGGTTGTTCATTTCCTAAAAGGCAAAAAAAAAAAAAAAAAAAAAAGATCCACTTTACTAGTCTGGGAGGTGTCTGCATTGGATTGGCAAGTATGATAAGTATTTGTTGTTTTTTTTTTTTTCTTCTTTTTGTCAATGGTTTGTTTTTTGTTTTTTGTTTTTTTTTTTTGAGACAATTAGCCTTATGAAAATGTCATGTTTTGCACCCTAATACCTCATAACTCTGGCTATATATATATATAAAAACCCAACAAACAAACCAAAAAAACACAACAAACAAAAACATCCATGCCCTTGAATATCAGCCTGCATTGATGTTCCATTACACTCTAAGGGCCCACAAACTCCACCCCATGGACCTTGAATTAAGAACTCAGGTACATTAGCTGCAGCGGTACAGTACTCTGGGACAGCTCTACTTCTTCTCTTGGAGATAGTCGAGGCAGACCATGGTTACCATGTGTTGCGCCTTGTGAATGTACATCAAGTACAGAAAACGTATTTTAAGAAAGCAGAAGCTTCAGATCTATGAGATGCTGATGGAGATTCTGCTGCTGGGCAAATCTTGAAGCAGAAGGGGATACATCTCCTCTAAGTTAACACTGAAGATTTTAGTATCCCACCTCAGTACTTTGGAATATCTGAAGTCAAAAGAAAATGATCAGAACCCCCAGAGACATCTCACTTACTTCAGACCCATACTTTGACCAGGGAATGCAGTTTTTCTCCATCAAGTGGAGGAACTATTAATTGCCATCTTCCATTTGGCAACTGAAATTTATCTTCTCACTGACTAAAGAGGAAGTATGGTTGACAGGATTAGACAAGTTACAGAGCTCTTAGGAAACTTCAGAGATTATTCCCTTGATGGAGACAGACATTTTGAATTGCGTCCCCAGGAGTCCTGATAGTTTTGATGTAGCCTATAGGAAGCCGTTTTCTGCAGGAAATATCTTGCCTACTTCATATGTAAGGAACACACAGCTTCAACAGGAGGGCTCATGTTCAGGCTGGGAACACCAGGTTGCATGTATTTGCTGAGCTCCAGTGTGGGGTTGAACTTCAGCTATGTCTCTCTGATTAACTTTTCCTTCTTGTTTGTTCCATAAAAAAATCAGAGGCTTAAAGTTCACTTAATTTTGGAAATAAATGCAGAATTCTGAATAAATCAGCTGCAGCCAAGTAAACTCAGAGAAACCTGAATTACATTTTTAAAAATGGGCAGTCATCCAACTGATTAGTAGCATTTGTCAATATATAAAAATACTATTACTTATCTATATAATAATTATTTATTATGAGACTTTGTGAAGGGCTTTTATACACTCTAAAATAGTCTGATAGGAATGGTAGACATGCTACTGTGAATTACCACTGCAATCATTTGCAAAAGGGAACATTTTCTTGTATTACTTTTCTCTGATTAATTTGGGATCAAATAATTCTAACACTGGCAGTAGAAAAGGCAAGAGTCTCAGAGGAAAGTCTGACAGAACTCAGGCAACTGAATTAAGAAAATTTCATAGAGATTACTTTTTTTGGAAGACAGGAAGCAAAAACCTAAATATAGCTAAGAACTTCATAGGGACATCTGGATAGGTTTTCAACCAATGATTGACATTCTAATTCTAATTCTAACTATTGAATCAAAAAATATTTGTTTAGTACAGTCATTTGAACAATGGGAGACCTTTTCCAAGATGTCAGTAATGTTTATAGTATTTGTATTAAATGGAACACTTGAAATTACACCATATAATTTTCTTATGTCCTTTCCTTGTGTTCCATATGAAAGGGCACGTGTAGGTACTAGCTGTATTTAGGAACTGGTCTAAACTCAGTTGACATCATTCCCTTGATTTCAAAAAACTTTGAAGAGTACCTGTCAGAGCAAGATTGATAATCATCCCAATATTTGATGAATTAATGCCAAAGACTAGGTCTAATCAAAAAATAGGATGGAAACCTCCCATGTGTCCTGAACAAAACTCACCATTATGTGTAAACTATGTACTTTAGCCAAGAATGCCAAATATGGACTTTGTTAAATTGTTAATTATATCAGGTTGTTGGCTGGGGATTTTTCTTACTTATGTTATAAACTGAAATAAATTAGAAAAAACATGCAGTGTAGAGATTGCATATTTTACTTGCTCATTTGAAGGGCACAATGTTAGTGAAATACATAGGCACATGCAAATGTAGAATTTGGAATTATATCACCACTGTACTTGCACAAAGTTGTCTTGGAAGTTATATCACTTAGGATAATGGACTGATGTTGAACTATATAGTCACAGTAATAACATTTTAAAGTGTAATAATTTCTGAACAATGCTTTCAGAATATATAAGTAGAATAAAACCAGATAGATTTTTATACAGATATCCTCTTTCAGGACTATTCTGTGTCCTATTTTTGACCAACACTAGGGCACACAGTTACTTGCTAACTAACTTGAGGGGATTGTCAGTCAAACTTAAACACTGAAATGTTTGTGTCTAGTAAGTTTAGTTCTGGTCACAGCTTTGAGATGTTCCTGTGAAAATTGTAAATGAACCTGTCTCTTTTCTCAGAGATGGGGTTAGTCTGTGCTAATGGGAAAGGTCTTTTATCAGGGGCTGATTGAGGCAATTAATTAAGTACTTCTGATGGAGAACTTCAGCAACTGTGTTCTGAACCTATTTTATGGTTGCTTAGATCTTTCACAGTACAGTGATAGCATTTTGTATCTTGGTCTTCTATTGGTACAGAGCAGAATAGCTAGTGCATGTAGTGCCATTATTCATAGTTTTTCTAAGGCACTGTGTTCTTTGATGTCTATAAGTAAGAGTAATCTAATATACCAGTTGTAATTTGAAAGATTGTAAAAAACTGTATAAAAATTCAATATTCAGGTTTCTCCTTTTTTATTTCCATTTCCGTGGATAGTTTCAATATCATACAAAGTATGTTTCTATTTTTTCAGAACGGTCCTTTTTAAGGAAAAATCTCAGAAATACTGATTTGGAAAAGTTCTTTATTTCTATTATAACAATCTTCAGATTTGGTTTGAAATGTGGTATTAGGACTTGTTCTTATTTTGACATAAGAAGTGTATCTAAAATAAGTCACAAACAGTTAAATTTTATACCACAAAATAAAACTGGGATGAAATTGATTTTTTTTCTAATTTCCTTAAAAAAATTATATTTATTTTTTCCATACTTAGGCTTTAGATATTCTGATCCATGCCTATTGGTGCTTTTGCAAACACGTAATGCAAGGAATACCTTACCCCCAAGTATCCTTTCCTTACAAGCTCTTCCCTGTCATCAGCTTTTAACATGCTTGCTGCTACATCAAAATCAGACTACTGTTTTAAGCTGCAGCTGAGAATTCTATAAATCAGCACCTGAGCACTCTATAGATCTCTCTGGCCATGTAATTTCAACATGTGGTTTACATTTAAATGAAACAGGACCATACAAGAAAGTATTTGCAGCAGCCTAAGCAGAGCCACAGCTCTTACAGAATATAATGTGCAGGTCTACCTGTGCATTTTTCTTCCTACTCATTTTGCTAGTGCATTTCCAGGGCTGTCAAAGTGTTACCCTTTTGGTAAATTATTTGGTGTGAGTTTCTGGTGTTTTGCTCTGTTCTGAATCAATAGATGTATATGCTAGAAAGAAATCCTGGGGATAATAAAATTGTGCATCCATAATGCCTCTGCTGCACACACCTGTAATGTCACCAGAAGAGCTACCAGATGGAAATCCCTGCTTATTAAAAGCTGAGCTTTGTGTTTTTATTACCTCCTGTTTAGATTTATGAACGCCATTTGATTTCTGTGAGCCTTGTGGACATTTATCAAATAAATAGCAATTCTCAGAGAACAGTACTGTGAATATACCAAGCTTTCAGGTGACACCATGCTCCATGACCTGAATTAATTTCCTGAAAAATTTCGCAGGGCAGAAATTTCCTGTCATAAGCACATCCTGGCCCCTGGGTCTTCCCACTCAGATCCCTCTCCCTGGCTGTTTATTTGCTACTGTAAGTTTCAGGGTTTTCACAGCATATGCAGCTTCTTCACTCTACCTACTTTTGAATGTAGTAATAGTTCTATATATGCAAGGGGTAAAATAAGAATACTGTCACTGACATCATTGGGTTTGATTTTTGAGTTCAAGGTAAATTGGACAAAGAAACAAGTCTTGGACAAGAATATTTCTTCATCCTGCACTTGCCAGACTGTAGATTGGACTAGTTAAGAGGTCCAGCTGGCTAGCTTGATTTTCTCATATGGAAAACATCAGTTAAGCGACTACTTTCAGCAATAGTTCCTCCCTAATTCACTGTTTTTGTTGCTACATGACAACTACATGCTTTCTTTAAAAACACCACAATAAAGGTCCTCCCTTAGGCTGTTCTTGCTGGTGATTCAGATGCCCCTTTTGTCCATGACACCTGAGAGAGCACAAACTTATTCTGTTTTTTTGATCTCAAAATTATTTGTGTTCTGATAATAACTGTAGTTTAATGAAGGATATTCTACAATTTCCATTAGACCTCAGGCTGCTGAATAAGGAGATACAGTCATAGAGTACAAATAAGCAAATCCTATTCCTTGTGGTAAATTAAATCCAACACTGCCCTCTTCCTTAGGAAGCAGGAAGGGAGGATCAGCTCTGGCTTTCCCATTGGTAATAAATGTGTTTTATTCCTTTTTCTGGGTGGTGATAGCTCATGATGTTTTAATTTTAATAGCTTAGTCTGTTGAGTTCACAGCTCCACCATTAGTATTAATTAGCTATCTGGCAGCATGTTGGATTGACAGATCATAACAACCCCTCCTCAAGTGTTAATATCAATTAATGTAGAAGACAACTAAAAAAGAGACTGGACAAGGATAAAATTTGTACTTGGATACTCTTTTCTCTATCCTTCACTTTGTGTTTTATTTTATTGCAAGAATCATATACAATTGAATTGCATGATTCAACGGTTTCAATAACAATAACTGTAATAACAACAACAATAATAATACCCTCATATAAAGTACAGATTAAGAGAAGCAAGCACATACTTGAATTGTGCCTAATTAGTGGATTTGGTGTCTGCAGTGAATGTGTGATAACTACAAGCTATGAAAATCTACAGGATCACAGATATTGTAATGATAATACCCCCTTTGTTTTCTGATCACTCCCACAAAGAGCAGAACAAAAAAATGTTTAAGTACTAGTAGAGTGAAAAGTTAATTTCAGTTATAAAAATTCTCTTTTATTCCTGGTATTTCTTTTTCTGCTGCTCTCCCAAATGGTCTGTAGTATCATTTGACACAAATTTAAAGTAATTTCTGATATTTCCTCAGTATCTGAACAGAAGCTAAAAAAAACAAGGCTTCATCACAACTGGTTCTAAACTTCTGTAAACAAAGACATATACATGAACTGAACATTTAGACTTTGTTTAGAATCCTCAAGAAACAGCCTCTCTGAAGGTACCTTTCAATTCATGATACAATGGTTGCCTAATATGAGTCTGCTGACTTGGACTCTTAGAGTATTTATTATTACTTAATGATTCAAGTATCCTGGAACAAAAGGGTGAGCAAACCCAGAACAGAGAAATCATGGTTCAAGTCACATCTCCAATAAATTCTTCCTCTTACTGTCCATCATATAACAACAAACTAATCTTATTGTTAGTCTATTTCATCAAGCTATAGAGTTTATAAGGTTACTATACTACTCATTATGAAGCTGGGAACATTTCTACTGAGACAATTTTCCTTTTGCTTAGGAATTTCTTGCCTCAGAGCATAATCAACATAAATCCACCATCTACTCTCAGCTACTCATTTTACTTAGAGGGGATCATACAAAAATTTTTATTCTTTTAACAAAAGGAAGTGCAGGATTCTGCACCTGAGATGAGTCAATCCTTCTTATACATACAGACTGGGGGATGAGAGGATGGGGAGCAGCCCCATGGAAAGAGATGTGAGGGGGTCAGGCAGATGGCAAGTCAAGAGTGTGCTCTGACAGCCAAAAGGGCCAACCATGTCCTGGGGTGCTAAGCACAGCATAGCTAGAAGGTCAAGGGAGGTGATTGTCCAACTCTACACTGCACTGGTCCAGTCCCACCTTGATTACTATGTGCAGGTTTGAGCACCTCAATAAAAGAAAGACATCAAATTATTTGAGTGTGTTCAGAGCAGGGTAACCAAAAAGGTGAAAGGTCTGAAGAACAAGAGGAGCAGCTGAGGTCACTTGTTTTGTTCTGCTTGGAGAAGAGAAGGCTGAGGGGTGACCTCATTACAGTTGACAACTTCCTCAAAGAGGAGCAAAGGGGGAGGTGCTGATCTCTCTCTGGTGAGCAGGGATAGGACACAAGGAAATGGAATGAAGCTGTGCCAGGGGAAGTTCAGAATGGACATTAAGAAAAAGTTCCTCACTGGGAGGGTGTTTGGTCACTGGAACAGGCTGCCCAGGGAAGTGATCATGGCATCAAGCCTGTCAAGTTCAAGGAGTGTTTGGACAACACTCTTCGTCATATGATTTATTTTTAGGTAGTCCTGTAAGGAACAGGGATTTGAACTTGATGATCTTTATGGGTCCCTTCCAACTTGAGATATTCTATGATTCTGTGATTCTAGTTGTCTGGACATATTTTTTGAATATTCAGGAACCTAATTGAAAATTGTGTTTGATAAATATGTTGGTTTATCTTGATTCTCTTATGTTCAGAAACTGGCCAAACATCAATCTGGTTCCACAGGGACACATTAGTTCTCTTTGTAGATCTGTTCTTAAGTAAAGAATGATTTAACCTATATTCCATCTAGTTTTAGTCCTTGTTCCAACTATCTCTCCTCTAGTATATCATTCCTAGAGTGTGTGTATTTCTAAGAACTCCTGTAAGATATCAACTTTTATATTCACTTTTACTTGACCTCTAGAGGCACATAAGAACAACAAATTCTTCAGGATTCAGAATAGAAGGCATTTTAAATATTATTTGTATATCATAAAGATAATAGGTTTTTGAAATATGTCTATTATTTCTTGTGCTATTAATTCAAACACAAGGAAAAGGATGTAATTTACCAGCTGAGTGTAAATAAGCACAGGTCTGTAAAACAGTAGGGTTTTAGTTTCTGTAGATGTTGCCATATTGAAGCTAATTCTAAGAAATAGATTGTACTATTCCTACTCATACTGATTAGGATTCTACTTCATAGTTTGCTCAATAATTCTGATAGGATACATTATAAGGTGCTACTCAGTATTAGTAAATCACAGTGGCATTAAATACACACACACACGCACATGCATATAGCCATCTGCACTCTACATGACTAATTTCATGAATTTAGTAGATATTTTTTTATGTCATGTCTGTTAAAATGATATTTTGATTTACTGTTGTACATGTATGATTTTATAAGTCGTTTGCTTATTTTATGTTTTACTGGATTAGATGCAATGTCTGAAATGAATAAACATCTTCTGAAGTCTTCAAAAACAGAATTTGGAAGTACAACATTCAAACTCCTCTCTAAAGAGATTAACAAACAGAATAAGACTTTCTAAAGAGCTTAGTTGTCATTGAAAAGACACTGATGCAAACTAGTTGAATAACTAGGACATTTTTGCCAATCAACATTTTAACAATATTTTTTATTTTTAATCTCCTGACTGCAAAGTATAGCTGATGGGCTTTTTTTCATGTATTATGTATAAAGTTGATATACATCAATTATTTCAGCAGCAAATGTATTATATGCTAAGCTGATTGAAAAAAAAAAAAAAAAAAAAAAAAAAAAGACCCCAAAACACAGAAAAAAACCCAGCTTTAAAGTTGGGTGACTCTTTAAGAAATTATCAAGAGTCTACAAGGGAAAATATCCATCCAAAACATTGGGAATTAGTTCAGTTTCATCTTGGGCAAAAGACACAAATTACCTTCAGATACCAGAAATCTAAATTTCCAATATTGACAGGTAAAAAAGGAATAGGAAATAAGAGAACTGGGCATGTGTTTTCCACAGAACCACCTAATAGTACCAACTATGTAACAGAGCCCTTTACAAAGCAGAACTAAGATGTTGCTTTTCCACTTAGAACTATAATTCAGAATTTCTTGAACTTATGTGCATAGTAGGGAAGAGTGACAACTAGCTGAGCCTGTGGGAGGTGTAAGTTGCATATTAGAGAGCATAATGCTGTGATGGAAAGTTAGTAACTGTTATTGATACCTAAAGCTTAACCCAGTGCAAGTTCCACTAGTAAATTATGTTTTGAAGAAACTGAAGGTTTAAAGACTCCCTGTCAGGAGAAGGCATGAAACATACCCATAAGCATGTCCACAGGAAACAACAGGAGACTTCTGAAAATGGCCTACTGCTTCAGGAGGACCTAAATACACAGTTGGAGCAAAGACAGAGCTGGAGCTACAAGTCACCCTCTCTTAAATTAGGATCTTGTGAAGAAATAGATTTGCTCTGTGCCAGTGCGATGTTAAACATGTCAGGGAAAAGGAAAGAGGAAAGCAAGTGATAATACAGGATTAAAAAGCTGCTTTCCAAGGGGTTGTCCTTCCAAAGATCAACCTAACTTTAGTAGGCTCTAAAGATTTTAGGGACCCGAGTGCATAGGCTGTGAATCTCTCATGCAATGACAAAGCGGAGGGAACTGGGTTTAACTGAGACATTTCCTCAACTGCAGTTTTAGTGTTTGGTGTTGACACAGATAACGCACTGTTTAGGTAATGCTGAAGCCATTGCTGCAATGGAGAAATAATAGAAGGTACCTTGAAGTGGTATATTTCTCCCTAATTTTTTTTTTTTTTTCAATGAATATTTAAGCAGACCCAGGGACTGACCTCTAATTAACATGGATCAATGCAATATACCATGTGAAATTAGACAAGCTCTCCAAATGACCCAGAAAACACAGATAAAATAGTTATATAAAAAGAATTCTTCCAGGGTGGGTTTGCAGTAAGTGAAAGGACAACTCACACCATCTAGTTACAGGTGCCTATATAAATAGACTAGTCACTTCACTGACCCTTATATCACCAGTGGAGAAAGGCAGACCCTTTCAGATAATGGCTCAGACTACAGGTGTGCTGAACTCAACTCCAGTGGCTCTTCTCCCTCTGTGATGTCTATATATGAAATATAAACTTGGTGGATCTCTTTATGCCAGCACCTTAGTTTATATTAAATATATAGCTACTGTAGGTAAATAAGTATGTAACATGATTGCCATTTTCACAATATTCATCAACAGTTTTGTCGCAAGCCCTGACACACCAGCCAGCTTCAAGATTATTTCCAGTTTCTGAAAAGCAGAAAGAAATAAAGATGTTTTATTATTTTATAGCCTCTTAAGCTCTTCTGTGCTGGCAGTAAAGAGCCAGATATTGTATTTTTGATGAAATCTGGTCTGGAATACTGGTATGTTTTGTTTAGTCAATATATAGTGAAGCTGTCAAAGGAAGGACAGTTGATGTCAGAAAGGTTCATATTTATTCATGTTTAAATGGAGGTTGGCTGTGTTTGCTCTCATTACTGCTGTCATAAATGGTCAAGGACATCTAGGTATGTGTTTTCATAAATGATTTGATCATTCCAATACAACAATTCTGAATACTGAGTCCTATAGCTCCATTATAGTTTCTAAAACAGTCCTGATGCAGCACTATTTAGGAATCTGAAACCTACTTATCTCTTTTAGAATAGAAATTGCTATGACAACTCAAAGGAGCTCAATATCACTTCCTAAAACTCAGATTTGAAAATCAGAATTATATGGTCAGCCAGTCCGTTGTGAAAGCCGACAGTGTAGTGGAGGTTAATGAGAATTGCTTACGCCTTGGGGAACACATTTATTTATTGATACTGAAATGATTTCATTTTAAACAGCAAGAACAGAGAGAAACAAAAGTTTAAAATCCTTTATGTAATATTTATCAATTTTAGATATCTAAGACCACACAAGATTTGACTCATTCATTACAGTGAACTTTCTCTTTACTGCACATAGTATCTGGGCATTTCATTTCAATTAAAATATAAAGGCACACTTCAAATCATTCCTGCTTACAAAGACAAGACCACCTACTGGTTTCTATATGCTTAATTCACTCTCTCCTGCCACAACTGCTTGAGGCTCTGATTAGCTTTATCTTACTTGCAAGAGGCACCCCATGTAGAAGGAGACACAGTGATAAGCTTTCCTGTTGTCTCTGCAATTTTGAAGGAAGCTTGCTCCATTCTGATCACTGAGCTACCTGGAAAATGCACTTCAGAAATCTAACAGGCTCTCATTCTTGGTAACAACCTAACCTATTTCAAACACCAAAGCACAACTTGATGAATCTTCTGATGACTGACATGCTGAACTAAACATAATTCCTACGGCAAAGGTTGCAATGTCCTTTTAACACTTTAAATAAAGATTCATCTTCTTTCCTAAAACATTTCTGCTTCTCTTCATGCTATTTGTGTGTGTATGTGACAATATACGTGTGTATGCTTAATTCTTTTATTTAGCACACTTTCATAAACTTGATAAGATCATCTGTTTATTTTTCCCACAAGTATTTAAAGGTGGAAGGGGAAAGGATTGAGCTTGAAAAGGAGAAGGAATGATTGAAGGAAGACGTAAATCATATTTTTGAGATGCCTTAGATTGGGAGTAATATTTAGACTGAACTGTATGAATACACTTTGCCAGGACTAGTTATCAGCTGTGCTGCTGCAGTTCATAGCTATGTCAAGGTTGTCTACAGCATGTGGCTCAAGTCTCTTTTTTAACATTTCTTTTCAAGTTACAGCTATAGTGGGGATTTAAATAAAATAGTGATGATAACTAGCCATTTACAAAGCACCTTTAACTCAGAAATTAAGCCTATTATGAATATAAAATATTTCAGTGTTCACAAAAAATAAAACAAAAAAATGTTATGAGTACTAATATTTCCTGGTTTTGCCTGTAGTTAAGTACAGGGTACTTAGATCCCATGTACAGGAATAAAGATTTAACATTTGTCATAAATATGGCACTGGATATAATGGTATTAAATAATCCTAAATTTTCTGATTAGAAATATTCTCTTATACTGATATCAAAGTTATCATACAGCAAATCAGATGAGGAAACTGTATCCATAGACTCTAATTTCTCTTCTCCCCAAGCTGTTTGCAGATGCCTTGCTTTGCACAGAAAGCTTCTTTTTTTCTTGAGTATTTAATTACACTTGGAGTGTACACCCTCTTGATTTTTCTTTTTATTCTGGGTTTTGGGTTTTTTTTGGGCAGTGGTGGTGATGATGTTTTGGTTTGGTTTTTTTTTATTTAGTCCTCTGTAACATAATAATAAACACATACAGATTTGCCCTGGAAACTGCCTTTGAACAGGTAAATCTTGCATTTTCCATAGTGACAGGAATGGCCATAGATAACTTTTCAGAGGATTCTCAAAGGAAAAAAGGTCCCTTACACACAGATGCATGTACCATTATTACTGATTAAATTATTAAAACACTTGACCATTAAAACAGCAATAATGTGCCATGCATCTTCTAAATTGGCTTTATATATTAACAAAAATTTATCTTTATTAATGTTTATTAACAAAACAAGATAGATAAACATTTTTCCTCACTCTCATTTGTTTACACCATAAAATCAGCACATAAGTCAAAGGTCACAGATCAGAAAAAAGCTAATTCCAGCAAACTGAAATCCGAAGCCTTCAGAATTAAAATACAGGAAATTACAGAACTTCTCATACACAAAATATTCTATCCTAGAACACAGAATAGTGAAACACTTCAACACATGCTGTATTGCCAGCTGGAAGAATTTAACCTTTTCTAAAGGACATTTGAAGAATGAAAAGAGAGCCTATATGAAAAAGCTTGCGTGGTCCATGGGAATCCGAGAGTTCAAAACAGCTTCAGATGTCAGATTTTAATTTGCAGCATGTCTAACTCCTAATTAACCTAACTATGAAGCTCATCTAGGAAGTGTATTGGGGGGAAGAAAAAAAAAAAAAAAAAAGCATGCTTGTTTCCAATACAGCAGATAAATAGGTAGCTATTACCTAGGTGTTGTTTCTAGATAGTTTACCTCCTTAGAGATCTTAAAATGGGATTGTTTACCAGTAATGAGTTTTCCCTAGGTGAGCAATTGTTTTTGCAGACATATAGTATGTCAAAAGGCCCTATTTGCTTGTAGCCTATATATACCTGTAATTTGCCTGTAAACTATACAGAATGTACTTAATTCTGAAAGATTTTACTCTGGTTTTGGCTTCCCTGTCTGCACTGTTTTCTTTAACCATTTAGGTTAACATTAAAGTTCATTAAGATGCTTAAGCTTGGTTGCATAAGGGATATAAGGAGTAGACAAGATGATAGTTTACTAAAATTGGAGCTGAGATGGAGATTTTATTTTAGTACTTTTCAGAGAAATAATGTATTTCTTGCAAGTTTAAACAAAATATGGTACTGTGGTTTTAGAATAAAGCAGTTAGCAAAGCTGTCCACCTCCCCAGATATCATGACACATATTATCAAACAGAAAGATACGAGGAGAATTGATGGTCTGGTGCATCAGGGCCATACGTTTTGTATGGTTCCACAACACTGTGCTAGACATTAGAGAGAAGAAATGGAAAGAGGAGTTAATGGGGTTCTAGTGCCTCTGAACACAATGCCAAGGGTGTTTTTTTTCCAGGAGCCCCAACATGCACTGAAATATCAGCATAATGCTTGAGGAGAAGGAGACAGGAGTCAAGCACTATGTCACACTAGATCTGTTCAAGAAAATATATTTGGGGAAGGGGTGTTTAAATATTGTGAATCTCTGTGAAAGAGCTGGAATGCAATTAAATAAAATGAACGTTAACAACAAACAAATAATACATTGAATTTTACTACCAATACGCCATTCCCAAAGCTATAGCTAAGTTTTGCATTAAAAAGGGTTTCTATCTTTTCATAACTTACAGAGACCCCCCCCAAAAAAAAAAACAAAACAACTCAGCACTTCTTATTTGTGTATAAGATTATATTTTTAATACTGAATTAAAATGGTGGTGAAAATTAGATTTAAAAAATCGGGCCTTAAAAACATATTGTCTAGTATAAGACAGCTCATTTGTCCTGCCTTAATAATACACTCATTTTTCTTAATTTAAAGAAAAATACAATTGAAAACTTGTACATTTCTCGTTAGAATATATCATGTGAGGTTAAGACTGTTTTTCTCTTCTGCACAAATACAAGTCCTCTTTTCATCATGAGCCATTCTAAAGACAACACTGGGGTATAACACGAAAAATGCCATCTTGGACTTAAGCAAATTTAACTCTTCCGAAAAATATATAGTCAATGCATAAGAAGGAGAGAGGTGGTGAAAAATCTGTAACCAAAAGGGATTAAAATCTGGTATCAAAAAGTGCAGTTCACCAAAACAAAAGTATGAGGTTTTGTACTTTAGACTAGAGATTAGACACAAAGCCTATAAATGTGAAAGTTACTTTAGCTTTTTTAAACGTTTGATATATTTGTTTGCATAATTTAAAGCATTCAAATTCACATGTTACAGAATGCATTGGTTCCGAAAGCCTATTAAAATACTGATGTATTTAAAGTGGATATTTAAATCTTAAAATAATGTTAGTCTCTCAGCTTAAAGCTGTAAACTGTCAACACAGACTACCTTTGCCCCGATTGAAGAAAGCCATTAAACATTGCCTCATTAAAGTTTATTGACTTAAGCACAAGCTTAAACACAATCATATGCTTAAAAGCTGCTCTTCAAATAGATCTGGTTTCCTGAATGCTGAATTTAATTCTACAACGTATTGTGTTGAATGGATCTTTGGCAATGAATGTAATCACACCCTATATTAGGGAAAAAAAAAAAAAAAAAAAAAAAAAAAAAAAGTGAAAGTCACTGTGTTCCTGAAATAGAAAGAGATCCCTGGATCCCAAGAGCTCCTTCGGATCCAGTGGTAGATTCAATTAGAGATGGGAAGCGAGGAAGCAAAATGTGCAAACTAGAAGATAATCTGTAGGTTTGTTGGTTTTGTTTTTTTTTTTTTCTATAAATAGGGAAAAAGTTCCTTTTTGAAGAGAATGGAGATTATCCTTTAAAAACTTAATTTCTAAGAAAGGTCTGTAAATCCTCTTACCTATATTAATACCTATTCTCAAGCTCATATTGATAAAGGTCTAGAGAAATTTAACTGTCCAACCTGTTTGCATGGCTTCTAAAAAAACGGTCTTACCTGTAAAAAGGTGTGTACTTTCATGCTGTGAGTGATTATTCACCCTGCTCTGAGACTTGTTGATAGCAGCACTAAAATGCTCATGGGATCAGTGCAGCCACATGGCCTTGGGCAAGACACCACCCC
>NW_020799091.1:33720662-33737674 GCF_003259725.1 Athene cunicularia | reverse complement strand
CCCCCCCCCAATAATGCATCATCGCAGCATCTTACTTTGATGATGTATTGAACCAATACATCACCACAAGACTGTCAGTCAGAAAATGACACCAGCTCGGATAAAAACATCCAAGAGTAGGTTCAGTTTAATTACAGGACAGAAGGTGTCTTGATGTTCCTTGGAGACAAAACGCTTGTGCCGAGAATTAATATGCTTTGCATTACTGTGCAGTGGTCTGACAAATATGCTGAAGCATCTGAAGAGAGTTCACACAGACTTTGTCAAGAGAGTAATTCTAAAACAAAGATGAAAAGTGAAAATCCTAATACCGTCTTCGTAAAAAAGCCCCACAGACTCTAACTATAATCTGTGTTGCAGTACTTCAAAGAAGTTTTACCAGGACACTGTCAGGTCAGATTTGGCTTATCATGTAAGCTGTATAAAAATGTTACTATTGGAAGAAACAGTTTCATTATATTTCTTAAGGACAAACATTCTTCTTGTGGAAAGTTACACCAAGTAGCTATACCAAGGAGGTCACTGCTTCTTGTGAGAAACAAGTTGCCCTAGAAAAAGAAAAAAAAGGATGGACACCAATCCTTTTTAACTTCTAACTTGATTTATGAGTCTCTGACATATTTATTTGTTATATATTTCCTTATTTATTTTTTTCTAAAATGTAACAATTGAAGAAATATTAACTGTTTATTCCTACATAGCTGGTGGTCAAAATATTTTTTTTATTACAGCGTGTTGTGGTGGCGTTATTTTTCTTAGCTAGTGGACATATTTGCAACCTGAACACTGCAGCTTACCTATAGTATGAGAGCCTCAAAACGCATATTTACCTGTTTCAACAAGGGTTGTGCCTTCCTTTGCAAAATGAAGTACAATTTTATGGCATGTTTAAGCAGTAAGCTTATAAAGTCAAATATACAACATTGCAGTATATTTATGCACATCATATATGCACATGTATTTATATATATGTAGGTATATCTAAACTTCAGCATTTTTTCCCACATATGCTTTTTTGTGTCTATGTATATATACATACATATATATACATATGTATGTGTACACATATATGGCACTTAATAATAGACAATTCAGTGCAGTTTTCCACATGCTATCATCTTTTTGTGTAATTAATTTTATTTTATTTCACTCCCAGAGTGTTTGATGTTAGATATTTGTACTGACAGCACATCATTGCATTGTAAAGCTGTTAAGGAGAAGGTGGAACTTTTGGCTTCTGGTTCACATCCAGGTTTTGGATGACAAGGTTAGACTTTTTGTTACAAGGATGCTTCTGCTGTATTTGTAAATATGGAGCTGGATTTTTGTTGTTGTTGTTGTTGTTTTTTACTCATAAAAATAAATGGAGAAAAGACTAAACTTGTCATCAAATCAAATTAATATTCTTTATTACAGGATTATCAGTGAAGGAGTTTTAGATGTTTCTATTTTATCACACAAACTATCAAAGTCCTTAGTAATCAAACAAAACAAATTGTTCTGGGCTCTGTGAAACCAGAATAAAAGGTCTGGTACATTTACAATCCAGACAAAGCAGTCAAAAAAATAAAAGAAAGAAGCAAGCATAGAAGGAGCAATATCAGCTCCACTGTGTTTTAATTTAAGAGTTTGGGACTTCTTTGTTTTGCTTTGTTTTCTTCACTGACTGTTGTTTTTCTTTCCTGATTTGTTATTTTAGATTTCTTAGTGTGGATAATATAAGGTGGCAGATAATGGGATGAAAAATAATAAAGACAGAGAGGTTAGAGGTTTGGGGTCATGTCCGAACACTCTGGGCTTCAGGGAATGAACCATATAGCCGGTTACTTCATGGATATCTTATTCTCTGCATAATCTGCAAGAAAAAAATAGAACTGAGGATAACCTCCCCCCAAAAAAATCTGTTGAGACATGAACTCTGTTCTTTGCTCCTTAAAATCTTTCTGCAACAGCTGTCCTGGTTTAAGGTTTTGCCTGGTTTATCCCTGTAATTCTTTGCTTGAGCATCACAAGGCTTAAGGAGAGCAGAAGTAGGGGGGAGGGATTGCCCCAGAGATCCTGGTTGCTCCTGGAACTTCTCTAGTTAGTGAAATAATGTACACAACACAAAAGAAGACATTCTTCTACAAAAACAACTGGGGTGGGGGTGTGTGTGTATTTAATTTTCATTATGCCTGTAATATTGTCTCTCTGTTTCTGTATATTGCATACCAAATCCCTTTCCATGCATAAATGAGCTAGATGTGGCCATTTAAAGCCACAGTCTAAATTACACTCAAAATATTGTCCTGTGTAGGGTAAAGTTGCTATTGACAGAGAAAACTTGTTTTATTAAAATTCAACGTTAAAACTCCCTTGCACTTGAGGATAATGGACATCAAACAGGGGATTAAGGGTCTGTCTCTAAGAAATCCTACAGGTGCACGCCCTGCAAACTTGTCATGGGATCATCGAAATCACAGACCTTATTGGAGCACATTACTGATCTTACCTGACTTGTACCCCGTGTCACTATTTGTAGAGTAGAAAGCAGGGCGTGTGGAAAGGAAGAGGGGAGAGAGAGCTGGGCATTCCTTACAATGGGTTGAAAACATATTCAGCATGTCCATCCAGATATGTTTGCTTGGGGGTGTCCTTAGGTCCCTCAGTTTAGACATAGGAGGAGATAACCAGGCATTGAAACAAATGGGCCAGATCACCCACTGGACTAGTTCTTTTTCAAAGCTATTGTTTCAAGCTGTCGGCAATATACGAAAGTCATCACTGTCCTGGTTTATACTCAGTTGATGTTTTCATGGTTATCTTCATTACCATCTGTGCTAGAAATATTGCTTTTTAATGAAAGCTTAGATTCTGGAGCACAAATTGCAAAGGATATTCAAAAAGGGAAAGCAATTTAAAGAAAAAGAAAACCAAACCTACCTACTTTTCCATTATCTAAATGGAAAGCAATAGAAGCAGTAGAGAAATTTGAGGGGAAAAAGAAGAAAAAGTTGAAAATTACCTCCGTTTTGGAATAATCTGAGGTTTGATTTTTAAACATGTTTTCCCTCAATGCTTCTTTCTCCCTGACACACATCTTTGATAATGTAACGAAAATAGTGAAGCTCCTACTACTCTATGCTTGTGGGTTTTTTCCTCTTTCTGGGTATTTTTTTACTGTTTTGAGTAAGAATTTTTGTCACACTGTGTTGCCCCTACCATACGCTCTGCTTTAACTGATAGAGACATTTTGTGTGCTAAAACTCTGCTGATGCACTGCTGTCTGCTAGTCTAAAGCTCAAAGAAACATATCACAGGAGGAGGGAATACGTTATAACTGTATAACTTTCTGGGTTTTTCTTCGTTTTTATATATATGTTTTGTTTTCCTGAGGAGTGGATGATGAAGGAAAGGGCACACAAATAGGAATAGTAGCATGGTTCCTGATTTGTTTGTATTCAGGTCAGTAGGCAGTGGCAGGACTGCCTCTGAGTGTTTCTCTCCTACTGTTGTACCCTATCCAGCTCTGTGACAGAAACATCAAGGAAACTTGGTTTGTGTTTCTGTTTTAAAATATCTGCCAAGAATCCTGATCTATTTTCATCCTGAAGCACCAAGCAGCTAGAAAAACAACTGAATTATAAGAAATCTTTCCCAAAACAAAGGTTCTGCACTGTTTGAAGAATAATTGCCAGCAGCCATTCAGTTACTAATATATGCAGAGAAAGGTAACATTCAAAGTGTATTAAATATTGCATCTCAAACTGTGGTGTACCTGGATACACATGCATACAGAGCACAATCATTTTGTACTACCACACTCCTCACTTTGTATGACCTTGGACTGACTTCAAAATATCTGATCTGACTTCTGCGTCAGAAATGTAAACCTAACTCAGCTGCCCGAACGATATAGAAAAAGTGAAGTGCACAAACTGGAAGAAACTAAGATCTACATGTACATCTGGGAATTTCTCGGTAAAATCATTTAGTACATACTAAACCTCTGAGAGATACCTGGCATGGTCTATATTCTTTACCTGTCATTTATTTTTGTTGCTTGTTTTTCTTCATTTTAGATGCCCTATTGTAAAGGCAGTTTATCAACAGGTTGCCAAGATTAAAAGTCCCAGTCTTGGGAACATCCCCATTTTCATCATATCAGATGTATCTTTCTGTCTCATACATTACTCAGCTGAAGGAAGGAGACCAGAACCTAGGAAAATCTAAAAGCATAAAATGGAAAGTATCGGTAAACAGATGAAATGCAGTGCTTTAATGGAGTCTATGGGGTTACTCTGACAGCCTTTCCCTAAAACATTATGAGCCACCGGGAACTTGGGGGAATTCAGAGGAAGGATAATAACAATACTTTGTAGTTTTTAGTGCGTTTCAAATAAGGGTCTCAAAACACTTCACAAGCATTAATCAAATATCATAACAGTACTGTGAGACAGTAATGCAATATTATTCACAAACAATAAAAGATCCTTTAAAAAACAAAATCAAGTTAATGTTTTGAGTGTATTTGAGTGCAATCCAATTAAGCAGTCTCGCTTGGTGTGTACAGTTTTGGCAGCAACTTTCCCCATATTGTGGCAAACAGCTAAGAGATTGGGTCAGTATTGTGCTAGGAACCAGTACTCTCCCATACATATTGTACAATTTTCTGGGATGTCATCTGGTATCTTCTTGTGATACTTGTGCGTCATCCATGACTCTGGATCCCAGGCTTTTATCTTACTACCCTCATTTGAAGAATAGAGAATAGAACCTTTGCGTTCAACCAAGTCTTTGAAAACATATGCCTCAGCTTCCCCAGTTGTGAACAGAAGCAGAGATCCTTGTGATGAATACTAGGACTACTTATGCATGCAAAACAGTCTGATCAGGAGAAAAATGACTAGGATAAGGTGAATTAATGAAAAGAGTATATAATGTGATGGCTAAGCAGCTATTTAGAGGGCAAATGACTGTGCAGTGTTTTACTCTATAACTATCCATGTTTTATCTTATAGCTGGTGAATTTAAAAATCTTTTTATGAGTGAGTATTCTTTAACTGTCCAATGCTAATAATTACCCAGATATGAATGATGCATGTACTATAGCTGCTGTAGTTAATATACGTTGATTTGATTACATATCAGAAGATGGACTCAAGTGAAAAATGAATTATAACAATAAAGGTTATATGAAATGCCTGACTGCTTAATTTGTATCTAACTGTGGGATTTAGGTTGTTTTTATTATTATAGCTTGCTTCATCTTATAACTCAGTTACTCAGTTAAAGCATTTATAAATCTGTCTCGGAATGTTAGTTCATTACTTAGAAACAGTTTCAAGAAACCTTAGCAGTCATATCATGTAAACATCTATCTTATAATTAAAACTCAATTAATATGTTTGTAGCAACCATTTGCTGTTTAGGATGTACACAAAAATTACCTAATGGCATCTAAATTTAATCCCTATTAGAAACACTTTAAATTTGATCACAAATCTTTATCTCTACTTTACATTTTAAACATAAAAAGGAGCTCAAGAAGCCACATATTAATCACAGAAGATCTTTAGCTTGTCTAGATCAATCTTTAAAAAGTTATGTTTTTCTGGCAGTCTGCACACAAGGGCAAAAAGAGTAACAATGCTGCAGAAAAAAAACAAAAACAAAACAAAAAAAACCCCACAAAACTAAACAAACCCGCATACCCAAACAATGTGAAATTGCTGTGCTTTAAAAAAAAAAAAAAAAAAAAAAAAAAAACGTTTCCTTCACTTGTGTGGGGAAGCATCAGATTGTGCTAGATAGGTAGATTTTTTCATTCAGTGAGAGCCTCAGAAAATCCAGGCAGTCCTTTCCTATGAAATCAGTATTTAACTGAGGAAAAGTAGCAGGATTTGGCCCAGGACTAATATGTGCTGCTGACAGCCTGAACTGTGTCCCTGGTGGACATACATTTAGAAGTAGATGGTGATGGTGACATTACTGAAAGGCAAAAGAAAGTATAAAACATCTGCTGGGTAAGAGATCAAAACAAAACTGGTATGTGCCCCAGAAGGGCTGTAAAGAGAAATGGGGTTAACATCCATAGCAAATGCAAGAGAAAATAATTCTCTCAAGAACTAAACAAGGTGAAAGTTAGCCTGAATCTAGCACTCTGAATTAATATTAGGGATAAAAAAATACAGCAGAAAATAGGTTTTGTTGACCGAGAAAAAAAAAAAAAAATTGAAAACAACCCAACCCACACACAAAAACCTAAACCAGAGAAGGTTAGCAGACTTAAATTTCAATAGCTGCTTTTCAAGAGCTGGATTCCTTACAGCCAGAAAGAGAGGCAGGGTGATCCCACCACCTTCCCACCTCCCCGGTCCTCACCCTGACATCATTGGGATGGGAAGGTTCAGGTAATAGGAGATTAACAACTAATACTAGGAGGGTGGGTAATTCAGCTTTTCTTCATAAGTTCATACATGCATTGAAACAGTATCTATACATCTATATGCATTGTGTGAAGGATCCTGCAGTCCTGATTCCCAGTCTTTCCAAACCTGACCAGATGAACTGAGCACACAGAGTATGTTCCTGCCACGCATACAGTGAATAAATTGGAGGTTGTAGTTACCATTTACTTTTAGACTTGCTCCATACATGCATGGTGTGTTGACTAGCTGTACTTGAGAGTAGTCACTTTGCTGACTTTTAAGAAAAAGACAGAAAAATCTGCAACATGTCATTTGATCTGGTACTACGAGTGTCTGAACGGCAGGTAATGCCTGGAAATCACAATTCTGGTTAATGGCCTTAGGGCCCTCTTTCAAATGAAAGTTTGGAGCCTGGTTCCTATGTACCTTTGCCTCATGATGATACAGATTAACACACAGCTATCTCATCTTCCTTGCCACTGACCCTCAACACTACAGGGAACTATATGGTTCTGACTCATCCTCACACTGTTAAATGGCATGTTATGGTCCATGAACATGTCTGAACAAGCAGATGCTGAAGGATGCTCCTGAGCTGTTGCCTTATTTTCCTGCAGTCTCACCATACATGTATGACTGCCCCTTTTCTGTCTCCAGGCTCAAAAAATTGCAGAAACAGAGGTATAATTGGAAAGATAGAAGAACAGTAGACCTGAAAATTCTGATTCAAGTGCTTCCCTTGTTTTAAACCTTATGTTTTCTCAGGTATATGACAGGGGCTAGAAGCATCTGACAAGTATAAAATAGACAAACCTTATGTCATCGCACACATTGCTGAGTGGCTTCAGTTATAAAGTGGGAATTTTGTCGTTTTAAAGTATTTGAAAATTTGTGTTCTATCATCACAGGCATTCAGATAATAGAAGTTTATATATTTATCAGTGCTTTGGTTAGTTCTTTGTCTTAATGAATATAATGCTGGGGTTTATTTAAATAAAATATAAGAGCTATTGTTCATATGGAAAAATCTAACAAAAAAAGTAAAAGGATTAATCTGTCCTAAGAACAGGTATGCAGCTTAAACCAGTTGTGTAACTCTTTTTATATTCACTGAAGAGAGGTAAGCATTGCCAGAGAGCTATATATCTTACCTTAGACACCTACCAGGATACAGAAATTTCTCTCCAGAGGTTGCATCTCTCCTTCTTACAGAAGAAATTTTCAAGGCTAATTTGAAAAAAAAAATCCTACAATCTGAGAGGCAGAAAATCAAGGTGAATCCCACCCTTTGTGTTGGCTTACCTTGGTGAAGGTCCATTCGCCTCAGTAAAAGGATCTATCCAGAATCCGCATCTGAGTACTTTTCATTCCTTAATGCAATCAGTAAGCATGACCAAAGTGCAGTGTGGGATTTTCCAATCTGTTCAGTGTTCAAGCATGAAAAAGTAAGTACCAAGACAGTGAAACCTTCAAAATTTCTTCCTTCCTCCACACAAACTGTTCAATTTCTCATTTCCTTACAGAAATTTATTTTGTCCTAGATGCTGCTGAATAGATTACAATGCCCCCTATGGAGAAGTAAGTTCTCATAATGGGATCTTCTACCTGGGAATGAATTTCCTCCCTGTGTTATGATAAATAATGTTTGCATTTCTACTGTACCACATTTCTCTGCAGTTACAGTTTCTGCTTTACTGTTCTATGTCACTCAGTGTGGTACAAATATTTGGGCAGCTAACAATTTATCTGAATGATCTTTCTGATTATTAGATCTATTCACTGGACTCATAAATAAGTTGCTAAAGAGCTCTTTCCTCTCATACTTTTCATATTTATACACTTTTTACAGTCCTTTGCCTCTATTACTCCCTTAATGAAGCAGCAGAAAGGTGCTGTGGGTGCAAAGAGCAGCTGTGAGGAAGAAGAGGCAATGTCAGCAGCATTAGGTCTTTCACTTTCATGCATATACTTGCTCCCTGGCCCTGAATGAATCATATTGTTGATGTGTAATCACAAATGTCTGTGAAAAAAGTTGACAATGGCCAGTGAAAATAGACAACACAGGAACAGAGGTGCTGAGTGAGTGACCGTGCGTGAACACGTACTTTTGCTTTTTTTAATTAGTATGATATTCAAGTATGAACTTTTGATGCCTCCACATCCAGAATTTTCAAAATTTGCTTAACTAAATGACATGCATTTATTTTATTGATGTTTAACCCATTTAAAACTCTTCAGTCATTCTGATATTTTGATTCCAGTATAAAGGACACCTTAATTAAACACACTCTTTTCTCTGGCCCTTATCAACATGGTTTCTCAGATACTGTGTTGTGCCATTCAAAACTACTTGTGCATTATCCAGACATTTCACTACATTTTGGATTGCAAGTAGATGTCCCTTTTACAGACACTTTACAATAATAAATTTTGCAAAGAAAAAATACTAAAGGTTCTCTAGCCATGAAATAAGAAGTGGGAAAAGAAGGAATAAATGCATCAGTGATACTGTAAGCATTTTTTTTTTTTTAGATTAAATATTTTCTTGGCTTGACCTTATAATTACATGAGTAGTACATGTGAAGACAAAAGGAAATGAAATGTAATAATGGTTAATGACAACTAATAAGCATTTCTGCAAAAGCTGAAACCTCTGTTGTTAAAAACAGTGGAGGAGAGAGACTAGTGTGTATTAATTGGCTGCAAGATTATTATGTTTATCTAATATAATGTCATCATGAAGAAGTAACTGTGATCACAAGAGGTGTTTTCAGCAAAGAATAGGAAACATGAATACTGTTGTTCAGCACGCTGATATGACCTTATCTGAAATTCTGGACACCATTCTGTTCATCCATATTCAAGATGCTCAAAATAAACAGATGTGGAGGATAAATATTAAAGTGATAGAAGAACAAATACTCAATCATACACAAGAAAATTTGTCCAGAAATATGAAGACTGAGCACTGACATAATTGCTTACAAAAATGGAAGTGGAATAAAGTGTCAGGTAACCACAAGAAGCAGCTAAGCTAAAGATACTATTGGCATCAAAACAAATGTGCATAAATTAGATTTGAATAAATTGAATCTGGAAATAGAAGGGTCATACAATGGAATAAGGTGCTAGAGTTCCCTGACAGGAGGACTGGGAAGGAGGTATCCTAACGAGATTTAACTAACCTATTAATACTTTTACTAACAGGTCACCTGCTTGGCAATTGGACTGTATGTTCTAATGTTCCTCTACAGTTGTGTGTTCCTGCTATATTTCATTTATATGAGATAGCTGGTTACATTTTTTCTCAATGTGAACTGTCAAAAAGCACTTGGAAGAAAATTTGGATTGTCTGGTTGTATACTGTTAAGAAGTAGTTTGAAAAAACAGTTCAATTTTTCTCACCTTGTTTGAGATGTGAAAGGACTGAGCTCCAGCAATGCTAGAATGCTGGACTATGTAATGCCATGCCATACATAATTAACAGCAGACTTAAGCAAATCTGACAACTGAGCATAGACCCTGTATAAAAAACTAAATCTAGATACGATTATAGCCTTTCTTCCTTAATTTACTTTTTGTTTATTTTATTTTGTTCAAGAAAAAAAAAACCTGCCATACAAGGGCACTGATTTCCTATGAATTTAATTGAAATTATATATGATTCATTATAATAATATTTTTTAAATAAAATAAAATCATAATAAATATGATTAAATGCCTCTTTTACCTCTCCTTTGCAAAAGTTAATATTTTGTGGAAAAATGTTTCGAAATAGCATCACACTGAAATAGTTATTACAGAAAAATAAGCAGGAAAGCAGATAAAAGAGAAGTATCAACTTCTCAGCTGGCGTGCCTATGCCTGTTTCCTTCTTGGTCCCCAGAACAAGCTGAAATCTTTAAGCAAATTCATCAGCAGCTTCACTTCTGTGAAAGCCTGAAGAAAAGAACACTCATGAGAAAAACTTTACTAAAGAGCAACTTGAGCACCGGCTCTTCATAAAGGTTCATCTAGGTCAGTCACATTTGCCTCCTTAGTTCCTACCAAAGTCAAAGGTCCATCAGTCTCATTTCCAAGCAGCTGTCTTGTTTGTTCATTCTGTTTTGTGAGAGGCACTGGTCAAGAGTAAGATTAGCATTAGTTCAATCGGCAATGACCTTATGCTTGCTAATCCTTTTTAGAAGAAAGATAAACTGTGTTTACCAATAAACAATGCTAATTCAACTGACTTCAAAATAAAGATTTATGACTTCTGATAAATAATGTATAACTTATTTCCAGATATTCATCCAGTTCAGTAGGTATCAAGTGTACTGGAAGATTCAAATGCTTGGCAGTTAGGGAAGTAAGAGCACTGTTGAGAGAATTTGGGGAATTTTTCCTTCTACCTTATTAGTAGTGGAACCATTCTAGGATTTCTCTGTGAGCAAAGACCAAAGGATGCATCAACAATTTTCTTAAGACAGAAACTATACTGGAAGTGTAGCAATTCTTGTTGACTAAAATCTTTCTGTAGTCATAATATTCATTTCTCAATATCTTTGTCACGTGTAAAAGTCTTTAAAATAAAACAAAAACATCTACTATTGGATCTGGCATGAAATATCTGTTTTGTAACAGATGTTTCATGCTGTTTCTACAGTTCTAAAAATCCTATACGACATTGGTTAGTGGGATACAGGACAAGACAGGAAAGCCATGAAAGAGATTTCAAGCTTGTCTGAAACACAGCTTTACTCATACATTGTCACATAATTTAGAGCTGATGTATTTAGAGACTGATTTTCTATCATTTATATTTATCAGTATTATATCTAGATAACTGAACTCGTTGGCATTTTATCGCTCATATAGAAAAAAAAAATCAGAGTCAGGCCCTATGTTTTGAGAATGACAATAACAAATGTAATTAGGTTACATAGATATATATTTCATCTTTTTTCTTCATGCTTGCTGGGGAGTCTATCTGATGTCTCATGCAATACAGAAGTCAATTCCTGACTATAATTTCCTAAAAAAAAAAAAAAATAAAATCATTTAAAAAATGAAATCCAGAGAATAAACTTTTTCTCACCTAGAAAGCTGAGACCAACAGTTTTTTTCTCTTTCAGGATTCTGAAGTTAATAAAAATTACAAAGCAAAGAACCTTGCTCAAAGGTTGAGCTGACGCTGACAAGTCCTAACATGACAGTCAAAGAGATTTCACAGTGTGTGCAAAGAACAGCATGCCAAATTTAAACACCCAGGGCATAATCTCCAGATGCACAGATGTGTATCTGTATAGAAAGATGACAAGCGTGGTGCAACTTTTACCTTTTCCCTGTTCTTGAGGACAGCTGAAAGTTGAACTAGTCTAGAGCTTGTGGCTCACACCTGTGCTAAATCGATCCAGGGGATGGCATTAGTTTAGGTTACATCTATAAACTGTGGATTCAGAGACATTATTCCAGCTATTCATCCCATTCTATGAGACACATTAAGGTAGGTGGAATGAGTCGCCCTCTGCAGGTGGCTTTTCTCCACTGGTTACAGCAGGAGATAACTTTAGGCTAGGCCTTAACTTTTGGAGATTAAAGCTAGGTGATATAAATCTGGCCTTTAGTGGCTGTTTAATGTTCCTTCAGATCAGCATGTGATGCTAATGCATTGGTGTCCTCTCTCAGCCCAGAAAGCTTCTTCTTATTTTGACTATAGAGAGTATCCTCTGCATTTGTAGAATAAGGAGGATGTGCCATAAACTGTAAGGAAATTTAATACTGGTTTAAGGTAATCTACTGAAGGCTGAAGACCCACTTTGTGCTTCTTGTGGGTGACTATTATGTGATAGTAACAGATGGTGTGTTATGAGCAGGCTTGAGGTCATTGTATCAACACCCCATGGGACCTCCTGCTGAAATTTCAGTCACTGCTGTGCTGAGCCCAAGCTAATATGCCCTAATTTAGCCCAGAAGTATTGAGAGTTGCTTATTTGCTAGATTTTCAGTACTGTTCTTTTCCTGAGCTCTGGCAGAGCAAGCTCAATTTACTGGTCAGACGTTTCTATTCCATACTAGGTGGTGGGCTTTTTGTGTGAGCATGAACTTTCTCTTCAGAGAATGGTACCCATCTGTGTCCTGTATAATCACATGAGCACATTTATATCATGGCTGTATATTTCCTACAAATTAACTGTTCGTTCACTATGAATCAGTACAGTGCAAACATTTTCTGAGCACCATTTTAATACATACACATACGCTCACTGTGAAGATAATGGTGGGTGAACTGCATAGCTATGCAATGGATCTGTGTTTCTTCTTTAAGACTACTAATTACTGTAATTGAAGCTGATTCCAATTACTTTCTGGATAGGGCTTAGTTTAATTTATGCCCGTGATGTTAATTTTCCCATGCGAATCTAACTTTTTGGCTGTGGAATCAAATAATTTATAGCTCACAGACAGCACTTTTAGACCTTCTTCTTTCAAAATTTAACTAAACTGTAGCATACAGTTTTACATGTCAGTATGTAGAAGGAGGATCAGCAATTAACAACAAGTACCATACATATCATGGGTCTCATCCTGCCTCTCAACCATCTTTAGCATCAGATAAAGTTCAATGGCACACTTCACTACCTTGAATATTAACATCAGAATTAGAACCAGTGACACAATCTTGAGGAATAACCTTGATGAAACACTTACCCTGCAGCAGCAGCAGTCACTGCTAAATATTCTAGAAAAACAGGAACTAATGACATTTTCATTTGAAGTGGAAAAATGGTATATGTTGAGGTCAGAGAATGTTACTTCACTGACTACAACAATGCCAAGATTTCAACTTGCATATGCTTTACCAGGACTTACCAACTATCATTAAGGATAAGGAAGCGTGGGAGGTAGGGAAGATTTTATCCCTCAACCATATATTTATTCTTTCAAACCACAATGCTCCATAAATCCTGCTGTATGCTGAGAAATAAGTGTCATCAATAATGAATACACCATTTTCAAAGGCAATTTTATAACTTTCCATACCATCCTACTGTTATAAGCCTTTTTTTTTTTTTTTTTAAGTAGGCACATGGGAGATGAGCTAAAATATAGTTTTGGAAGCATATTTTATTACTCAATGTCTATAAACATGCATTACAAAAGACATTCTACTGGAGCATGTGGCTATTGTTAACATAATCCACAAGTCATTAAGTACGGTAAATAATTTACACATCAGAAAACTATTGTTGCTCAGAAATTATTGCAACTCCTGTTTATTAGATTTTTAAAAATTTTCCCCTTTCAACAGTCAAATACACTCACTTTGAAAAGCCTTGGTTTTATTTGGAAAAGAAGCCCAAGATACATAAAAGTGTTAATACCAGTCTTTGCACACAGCGTTCATCCCATACACTACAAAGGCTGATGACAGACACAGGCTCTTCAGGGATGTCAGGTAGCTGGTTTGGTTTTCATCTCAGTAGGAATTTTGCTTGTAAGAGATGTGAGAATAATAAGGGTTAAAATGAGCACAAATCTGTCCCCCCACCTCCAATTTCCTCTTCTAGCTTAAAATCACAATGTTTTAGATCAGTTACTTAGTTTACTTGAAGGCAGATGTAAGTTCAGATATAGGAAACACCTTAAAATAAAAAATATTATACCCCAGTATGAGCTGGATTAAATTAGTGGGTCACTTTTCAGGTTACATAGTAGACTGGAAACAAAAGGATGGATTAATAACATAGATGCTTTCCCTCTTTTTTTTTTTCTTAACTTACTGCCTGTCAAACCTATTAAAGTTTAATGTGTATTATTGGCCCTTTTGACCCAAATGCCTAGCTAAATTCAGGGTTTTGAGGTTGCTTCTGTTAGGAACAGAAATTTATGATGAAGTCAGGTAGTTTCTTGCCATAGTTTTAAAAACTGAGCTAAAAGATTTTTCACTTATATCTTGTTCTCAGTGGGGAATATCACGGCCTATGTGGATTTCTGTCCTCAGCTACTTTCTTCAGATTGTCCCCCTCTCTTTCCTTGGTGAACTGACCACCACAAAAAAAAATTTCCACTCATGAAAAATCTCTGACTGATTGTTGAACATGTACCTATATTTTATATGGTACTAGGTACAACTTTTCTCTTGTGGCAGTATCTAGTTTTCTTAACGAGCGTATTTGTTCATTTTAACTATACTAAAAGTAAAGTAACAGTTATACATTACAAATATTTTGAAAATTCTGACAAACACAAGACAGCCATAACATATAAATTTGTATTTTATTTTTTTTTTAGTTGAACACAAATAAAAATAAATATTAATAATCTACTGAAAATTTTTCTCAAGGTTTTATATTTCAGAATAAATATGACAGTGGTCTCATTTGGAAATTCTCACCTTCAGGAATCAAGCAAGATATTGATTGTTCCAACCAATTATGTCGCCATCTGAAAATGTAATTAAAAAGAGCTTTTGCATGACTTACTGTCTGACTAACCATGAACAAAGAAGTGCACACATGGGGACGTATTTTGCAGTCCTTAATCAAATGAAATCCTGTTGTTTTCAATGGTAGTTCCGCTCAATTAAGAACCACAGATTTGGGCCCATGTGTTATAATACACAAGGGCAAGTAGTGGCATCAGAGATGGTTTTAGGATGACAATTAGCTTATTTTCTATTGAATAATATGTGAGGAAAATACAAAGAAAAAGGACTGATTCTGTACTGGGTTCTACATGGAGTTTTACATATTCATCATCACATCAGAATATCTTTTTACCTTGCTGTGAGGATTTATACAATGCCGGAAAACAAGAGAAAAAAGTTTCTTGCCTTCTTGCCTTTTTGCTTACTTCAACTATTTGTAATCTTATCTTCAGTTATTACTCTGAATTGAGTTTTTAGAGTTGCATAACATGAAACATCTCCCCAAACTAATAAACTGAATACCTCTACTTAGGCCCCCAAACTCCATTCATTACTTTGACTGGAGGCCGAACTGAATTGCTTAAGACAAGACACCTACTGCCATACCTTGTAAAATGAAAATAATCTGCATGGGCTTGTAGATATGACAGCAGGATCTTTGGAAGCCCATTCTGGAGCAGCAGAGCAGGAAGTTTTTCTTAGAGTATGGCTCTTCCTTTTCCTTTATGCAACTGAACTGAACCCTAGTATTTCACACATTATCACATTCCAGAGATCAATCTTTCTTCAGGCTTGATATCTTTGAATAAATAAGAGCACATACCAGTATTTCTGTTACTTGGTGGAAATACCTGAGTTGAGTATAACAGATTTTCTTTCAGGGTCCTCTAACATCAGCAGCAGCATGGGTCAAGAAACGAGCAGGAACAACTGAATCCATCATACAGATCTCTACCAGCCAGCAGAATCTTCTCTATCCTCTCTGAAATGAGCAAACAGCAGAAATTAAAGGTCACTGTCCTTCAGAGTTGAAGAGCTCTGTGGATTTTCCCATTCCCTTGTACAGTTCAGACATACGTTGTGTCATGGCTATGATATTGCTTTGATACAGCACTTAAGTCAATTCAGCTACTTAGTGAAAATATGGTGCAATTTTACAAGGACCTACAGAAAAACTGAAACACTGTAATAACAAAACAATAATAAAAATTACTAAGAACTAATAACCCATTAGTTAGAGACCACGTTTAATTCTTGGCACCTGAGCCAATAGTACTTGTGAGTAGTATTGGAAGTTGAGTTGTAGCAGAAATAGTGTGGCCAAGAGGACTAGGAAACTGATTGTCTCCCGGTACTTGGCACTAGTGAGGTTACACCTCAAATACTGTGTTTGGCTTTGGGCCCCGCACGACAAGGAAGACATTGAGATGCTAGAGCATGTCCAAATAAGTGTAACAAAGAGGGTGAAAGGACTGTAGAGCAAGTCTTATGAGGAGCAGCTTTGGAAACTGGGGTTGTTTAACCTGGAGAAAAGGAAGCTGAGGGGAGACCTTACTGCTCTCTACAACTACTTGAAAGGATGTTGTAGTGACATGCGTGTTGGACTCTTCTCTCAAGTAAAAAGCAATTGGACAAGAAGAAATAACCTTAAATTGTGCCAAGGGGAGGTTTGAATAAGATATTAGGAAAAATGTCTTCACTGAAAAGGTTATAAAAGCATTGAGTCACCATCCCTGGAGATATTTAAAAGACGTGTAGATGTGGCCTTTAGGAACATGATTTAGTGGTAGACTTGGTAGTGCTAGGTTAATGGTTGGACTCCATGGTTAATGGATGATCTTAAAGGTAAAAGTCTTTTCCTACCTAAATGACTTCTATGGTTCTATAAGAAAGAAGATTCCAGATGAATATTTTGTTACTGCTTGAAAAGGGCTTCCATTCAGACTCATCTATGCCTAGTCAGTGTATAGGTGAGTCACTTCTTCGTGGTGAGAGAGAAATGCTTTAAAGGAAAGAGCTATAAAGAACATTTTTAATACATTGTCCCAAATAACAGGAAAAAAAAAAAAAAAAAAAAAAAGAGTCAAGTTAAACTTTCCCCAAATGTAAATCTTATTTACACTGGCAGATAAGAAAAGGAAAGGAAAGGAAAGGAAAGGAAAGGAAAGGAAAGGAAAGGAAAGGAAAGGAAA
>NW_020799091.1:33713173-33720612 GCF_003259725.1 Athene cunicularia | reverse complement strand
AAAAGAAAAGAAAAGAAAAGAAAAGAAAAGAAAAGAAAAGAAAAGAAAAGAAAAGAAAAGAAAAGAAAAGAAAAGAAAAGAAAAGAAAAGAAAAGAAAAGAAAAGAAAAGAAAAGAAAAGAAAAGAAAAGAAAAGAAAAGAAAAGAAAAGAAAAGAAAAGAAAAGAAAAGAAAAGAAAAGAAAAGAAAAGAAAAGAAAAGAAAAGAAAAGAAAAGAAAAGAAAAGAAAAGAAAAGAAAAGAAAAGAAAAGAAAAGAAAAGAAAAGAAAAGAAAAGAAAAGAAAAGAAAAGAAAAGAAAAGAAAAGAAAAGAAAAGAAAAGAAAAGAAAAGAAAAGAAAAGAAAAGAAAAGAAAAGAAAAGAAAAGAAAAGAAAAGAAAAGAAAAGAAAAGAAAAGAAAAGAAAAGAAAAGAAAAGAAAAGAAAAGAAAAGAAAAGAAAAGAAAAGAAAAGAAAAGAAAAGAAAAGAAAAGAAAAGAAAAGAAAAGAAAAGAAAAGAAAAGAAAAGAAAAGAAAAGAAAAGAAAAGAAAAGAAAAGAAAAGAAAAGAAAAGAAAAGAAAAGAAAAGAAAAGAAAAGAAAAGAAAAGAAAAGAAAAACCAGATCATTTCGAGTATAAGAAAAGTGTAAGTCTGCAGGATGGTCAGCTAAAAGTAATCTCTTCTGTGTAAGATGATTTTATCATCCCGAGCTACTTGTTCCTTGCTTTTCAGTTGGGAAAGGCAGTACCATTATAATCAGCTGCCACAGTGGAACAAGTCCATTACACCAAAGTTCTTATAAAAATCTCAAAATGTTGACAGGTGTGTCTTAATTAGTTCTGATAAGTAATTAAGTTTCTTTCTTGATAAGTGTCTTCCTCATTCACATTTACTGTCTCTTGTGTAATTTCCAGATGTATTCATCATATCTCGGGAGAAAAAAAAAAAAATCTATTTTGGGGGTTATATACAGCCTGACAATAATCACATAAATACCATGAAAAAAGTACATGTCCCATAGCTGTAGAAGAATGAGATTTTATCATCCTAGGAGTACACTTCATTTTCTATTCAAACCTATATTTGGTCAATATATTGTTGTAAGATATTGACCTTACATTTTAGAAAATTAACCAAACACATAAACCAATTTGATCTCAGTACTCTGAAGACCAGTATAACATGGGATTGCATACAGCAAATCACATAAATAGCACTGCATAGTGGAAGAATGTTTTCTGAGGTACTATTTATGGGGAGCAGAGCCCAACTGCATTGATAGAATCTGATTAGTTAGCAAGAGAAGATGAGGGTTTTTTTCTCTTGGGACTCTTGGGAGAAAGATTGTAGTGAAGGAAGACATAATGCAAGAAAAAGAAGGATTCTGGTCTCGTTGCAAAAGTATTAAGCCTACTAACAATCTGTGAAGCTACTTGATTCCATCTTCCTCCTAGGCATTGACCTGTGTGGCATCAATCTAACAATTCAAATCATGACTAACTTGATGAGCTGTGAGCTTTCTGATATTATATATTCTGTAAGGCTTCTTCATGTCATCCTTAAAGGACTAAAAAGAGACAGCTTGAAAGAAACACATTTTCTTTTTCATATGATTTCATCAGTCTTTTCTTCAAGATTTATTAGTGAATTACTAAGTAGGTAATAAACATATCAATAATAAAATTAATATGTAACAGTAATAAAAATCCGTTTTTCTTATTACTTACGCTTATTATTGTTGCAAATTAGAATTATCAGTATACATTTTGCTAAAGACAATGAGGAACAATTGGTAAATGAACTTTGTGACCAAAAAAATCTGCTCTAACTTCAACACCTATTTCTGTTTCTAAATGTTTTATCAAAGGAAAAAGGCATAACATATAGTCATAATTTAATAGTTGTCCTGGTTTGAGTGAGTAATGGGATTTTTGGCAGCAGGGGAGGGGGCTACAGCTGTGGCGCCCTATTGAGAATCTTTTTAAATCTCCCCCAGCTCCAACTAAGACTTGCTTTGCAACAAGCCTGGGCCAATTAGCTACATCTCTGTGACAATGTATTTAAGAAGGGGAACCTGAGAGGAGTTCACAGAATCACAGAATCATCTAGGTTGGAAAGGACCTTGAAGATCATCCAGTCCAACTGTTAACCTAGCACTGACAGTTCCCAACTACACCATATCCCTCAGCGCTATGTCGACCCGACTCTTAAACACCTCCAGGGATGGGGACTCCACCACCTCCCTGGGCAGACCATTCCAAAGCCCAACAACCCGTTCTGTAAAGAAATGCTTCCTAATATCCAGTCTAAACCTTCCCTGGCACAACTTGAGGCCATTCCCTCTTTTCCTGTCGCTTCTTACTTCATTAAAGAGACTCATCCCCAGCTCTCTGCAACCTCCTTTCAGGGAGCTGTAGAGGGCGATGAGGTCTCCCCTCAGCCTCCTCTTCTCCAGACTAAACACCCCCAGTTCCCTCAGCCGCTCCCCGTACGACCTGTGCTCCAGATCCTGCACCAGCTCCGTTGCCCTTCTCTGGACACGCTCGAGTCATTCAATGTCCTTTTTGTAGTGAGGGGCCCAAAACTGAACACAGGAATCGAGGGGCGGCCTCAACAGTGCCCAGGACAGGGGTAAGATCCCTTCCCTGTCCCTGCTGGCCACGCTATTGCTGACACAAGCCAGGATGCCATTGGCCTTCTTGGCCCCCTGGGCACACTGCTGGCTCCTGTTCAGCCGGCTGTCAATCAACCCCCCCAGGTCCTTCTCTGACTGGCAGCTCTCCAGCCACTCCTCCCCAAGCCTGTAGCGCTGCTGGGGGTTGTTGTGGCCCAAGGGCAGCCCCCGGCATTTGGCCTTATGGAAACTCCTCCAGTTGGGCTCAGCCCATGGCTCCAGCCTGTCCAGGTCTCTCTGCAGAGCCTCCCTACCCTCGAGCACATCAACACTCCCACGCAACTTGGGGTCATCTGCCAACTGACTGAGGGTGCACTCGATCCCTTTGTCTAGATCATCAATAAAGATGTTAAACAGGAGTGGCCCCAAAACCGAGCCCTGGGGGACACCACTCGTGACTGGCCACCAGGTGGATTTAACTCCGTTCACCACAACTCTCTGGGCCCGGCCACCCAGACAGTTTTTTACCCATTGAGGTGTGTGCCCATCCAAGAGACGAGCAGCCAGTTTTGCCAGGAGATTGCTGTGGGAAATGGTGTCAAAGGCCTTACTAAAGTCAAGGTAGACAACATCCACAGCCTTTCCCTCATCCAATAAGCAGGTTGCCCTGTCATATAAGGGGATCAGGTTTGTCAGGCAGGACCTGCCTTTCCTAAACCCATGCTGACTGGGCCTGAGCATCTGGATGTCCCGCATGTGTTGTGTGATGGTACTCAGGATGAGCTGCTCCATCAGCTTCCCAGGCACTGAAGTCAAGCTGACAGGCCTGTAATTTTCCAGGATGATCCTTCTGACCCTTCTTATAGATGGGTGTCACACTGGCCATTTTCTAGTTTGTCAGGACCTCCCCGGTCAGCCAGCACTGGTGATATATGATGGAAAGCGGCTTGGCAAACACCCCAGCCAGCTCCTTCAGCCCCCTCGGTTGTATCCCCTCTGGTCCCATAGACTTGTGTGGGTCTATGTGTTGCAGCAGGTCAATGACTATCTCCTCTTGGATTGTGGGGGGGGTTGTTGTCCCAGTCTCTCTCTTCTGGCTGAGGAGGCTGGATTCCCTCAGTACAATTAGTCTTGTTATTAAAGACTGAGGCAAAGAAGGCATTAAGGACCTCAGCATTCTCATCATCACTTGTTACCATGTTTCCTTCTGAGTTGTGGGAGTTGTAAGGGGAATTTGCAAGGAAAATATCAATGTGAACGCTAAGGTCAATGGAAGAAACAAGGAGGAAGGGGAAGAGGTGCGCTGGAGCAGACACTCCCCTGTATCCTGCGGTGAGACAGCAGGGCCGCCCCCTGCCACCCACGGAGGTGTGTGGGGGAGCAGACACCGGTTTGCGGCCTGTGGGGGGCCCCACACCGAGCAAGTGCCTGCACCCTAAGAAGGCCGGGACCCTGTGGGAAGAAGCTCCCACCGTTGCAATTCAGCACTGGGAGGACTGCAGCATGAGGGGGCGACCCACACGCTGCCCGTGGGAGCGACTCATGCGGGAGCTGTCTGTGGAGGGCTGTCTCCTGGGAGAGGGCGACTGCGCTGGAACAGGGGAGGAATAGGGGGTGGAAGAAGTGGCAGGACTGACCACACCCCCCATTCCCTGTCCCCTGAGCTACTGGGAATGAGGTAGAGATATTGGGAGCAAAACTCAGTCCAGTAAGATGGGAGGGGTGTGGGGAAGGTGTTTTCAAGATGCAGTAATGCCTCTCCCATTCCTACTCTGTCTGTTACATGTTGTTGGTTTTAATATCTGTATTAAATTTATGTCCTTTTTTTCTTCCCCTTTCGCCTGTGCCTTAAAGTATGAGGTGATCTCTCCTTGTCCTTATTTCAAATTCCTGGGTGTTTTACTTCCCTCCTCGGCTCTGGAAGGGAAGCAGGGAGTGAGCGGCATCTTTGTTTATTTTCCCCTTCTCAGCGCTGGGGGGGAAGAGAAGAGTGAGCGGCTGCGTGGTGCTTAGTTGCCCTCTGATCTCAAATCACAACATCGTGATAATTTTGCTTTACAATAGCCAGTCACCAGGTCGTCAGCTGACTGTTACTGTCACACATAATTATGAAACCATAATACATTCGGCAGTGTTCTGTTAAGGTGATAGACTATTACTTTTCCAGGAAAATATCATCAGTGTAAATATCTTACTTTTAACATGAAACAATTATCACTCAATTGAAAAATAATTTTAAGAGCCTCTTTGACTTTTAACACCTAGTTAACACACACAATTGAGTTTTCAAAGATACACTTTTGTGCACTTGATCATATTTTTGGAGAATGAGTGATATTTTTTTCTTTTAACTGGAAAATGTTAATTTATAAATTGAATAATAATCGGTCAGCACTAGGTACCTGAAATCCTAGATATTCAAGAACCAAGAGGAAGGTTGACTACCATAACAGTCAAAACAGTACAAGTGCTTTATAGATCTCTTCTTTCCCAGTGTTGCTCTTCTACTTGTTTCAAACTGTTACATACTTCCTCCATTCCTGAAAGGCCACATTTACAAAGAACGTCTCATCTTTTTTAGCTCTAGATCAATGATTAATCCCAGTATTTAGCATAGGCATCAGCACATTCAGTAGCTGAATATGCCACTTAGCTGAAGTTGTGCCCAAACTTGTTATTGCCTTAACTCTGATTCCTTTCTTATTTCCTTTGCCTTAGTTTTGGTTCTTTCTCAGTTTCTCATATCTTTCTCCCTGACTGTCATCCAGCTTCTAACCTACCTATTCTTAATTCCAATCCAATTTCTGATTTCTTGACTTGTAGCCTAAATTCTGAGAATAGTTATTGCCCAGATTTTTGTTTTGTCATAATACCCTATTTATCTTGATTTTTGGATATCTATTTGTTGAATATATTTGCCTTCAATAATAAGTTAATAAGAAATATGAAGAAGGTTGGGAGGAAAAGCTAATTGCACAAAAGAATGAGGAAATCTAATCCATACATTATGAAAATTCTCTAATCTAACAATATCCTGGGGAAAACTAATATAATCTCACAATAATTCTTTGCAGTTACAGTAAAGCAGTAGTCATCAGCTCAAGGGAGCACTTGGTCACAAATGGACACAATTATTAGAAACAGCTAACTGTGTGTTTGTTTTAGAAAAAGGAAAGATTTTTCACCCAATACTAGAGAAATATCATACGGGACATTCTTTGCAGATTAAAATGTGAAATAGAGTCTTATAGAGATTCTAGATTATTTAATTATCACAGCTGTGTTTAAGGATAGATTTAAATTTGGAATGTCTTCCAAAAGTCACAATTTTTTTACACCGGAAAAATTTCTGAGGGAAAGAAGTTTTGAGTTGTTCAAAAATTTTCACTTAATGAAATTCAGACTTTGAATTTCCATTTACTTTTTTTAAAACATTATTTAATAACTCTTATGACACCACTGTTTTATTTGTTTGATCGAATGATATGTGTTTGTTCCTTTGTTTCTTATTTTGTGCTATGTTTTGGTGAAAAGTTGTGCTTCAGCAGGAAATAAGGCTGCCTATCTTCTTTGTCTTCCTTTATGTCCTTTTAACCGTATGTGATATTCTTATCTTTAGAGGAAGACAGAAATTGGTCCTTCTTCTAGAGTAATAGGGGACATAAAAGTTGTAGAGGGCAGCTAGATGGTGCAGACAGTATATGCATAACAGACAGCAAACTGTAAGGTTTCAACACATGTAGGAGCTGGGATGTAATTTATGTCACCAAACTTCAGCACAAATTTATCTTGCCTGATCTGTGTGTCACCTATAAAGATTTACATCTAAGCTTTGTGTTTAGGCTCCTGTTCAAATGAACAGATTTCTACAACTTAGTTCATCTGTTGATTCAGACATCTAGGACTTGATTCAGAAACACAAAAATCTAACCCAAAATATCTAGATGCATGTAGGTATGAGACAGGATACATAAACAACCTCCTAAAGTGATGGCCAGAGATGATGTGGAATCCCCTAGTGCAAACATGCAGCATAAACAAGCCTCCTGCACTGTGGTCAGGACAGATTAAAGCACATTTCATCTGTCTAAAAGTGCATGTTTGCTATAGCATAAACTGAATTGATCCTTTCACCTGTATTGACTAAAAGCTTGGTTCAGTTGCTCACATATAAATATCTAATGCTTTTTTCCACGTCCTAGCATATTCCAGCTACCTTCAAACTTTCTACCCATGAGATCATGGATCTATTTTAGTCCCTATGTCATAAATGTCAACATTATGTAAATGTCTTAAATGCTTTAGAGTAGTTCAGAAGACATCTGAATGTTGACTGAAGTCAAACTTATTTCTACTGACTCTAACAGGACTACTCAAAGCTAACAGATATCTGAGGAATGATTATGCTACATTAGCAAAATCATCTAGCACCAGGTGAGAGCCTCCAGTTCTCTAAACCATCCACAGTAGGCTGTAAGACATGACACAGGATCAACAGGGGACCAATCATCTCCTGGAGTGGCATCTGGAGGACAGACAATTTACACTAGGATATCCCAGACAAGACTTCATAGTTGTTGTAGAAGACTGGATTGAACCTTGGTTGACTGCATCTGAGCTAGCCAGCCTGAATTATTCTCCTGGTTTTGGCCAGGATAGAGTTAACTTTCCTTGGGCTGAGAAGGAGGACAGCTAGAGGTCTGGGTCCGGACTGATCATTTGAGTATTCCATATCATGTGACTTCATGCTTAGTATATAGGCGGACACGTGCTCTCTCACATCATCTGTTTTTGGTTTCCATATCGGTGTAGTGGGATTTTCTGGTATGTTTGGATCACTGCTGGGGG
>NW_020799091.1:33674884-33713123 GCF_003259725.1 Athene cunicularia | reverse complement strand
AATTTTCGAATAGTAATATAGATTTCAGGTAAGCAGAGGTTAAGATTCTGTAGCTGATACGCTGTACAAAAAGCATAATAGACATAACCAAAAAGAAATTTTTAAATAGGAGTTTTAGAATCTGTGAAGGTCATTAGTGGGCTATGAAATCAAGCTAAAAGTACTCTAATGACAATAATTAGGAATGCTAGAACAACCACGAGTTCTTCATGTAATTTTCAGTACCTGCCTGAAGTTTAGATACTTGCAAATACTACTTCTAAGCAATTTTCATAATTCCTTGAAGGACAGAATATCTGGGATAACAGAAAGTGTGTAAAAATCCCTTTATCATAGTGATGCTTTGTTAATTTTTCAGTTACTGAAGCTCAAATAAATTTTAGTTTAAGGATTTCTACACAACATTTTGGAATAATTATTGAGGAATTGGAGTAACTGTTCCCAAAATAATATGGTGATTTACAAATCTATAGAGAGATTTCTTTATGTATCCTATTTGCCGTCCAGACACTGACCCAGGTTTTGCAAACATCCTGGGTCACATCTGCTAGTCCTATTCAGATGTCATGTGTACTGCAGTGTCCAGACCACAGGCACCCATGGGAAGCATCTAAAGCCTACCTTCCTTCTCCAGAACAGAAGTTTATTGTTATTCATCTGCAGAATTCACTCTGAAGGTCCACTTCTAAACTGGTGTTTGTAGGACCAATTCTTGGGTCACCAATTTAGGTACCTGTCCTGTCCACATCACAGCTGTATTTTAGAGTGAGAGCTTGAGGTTACACCAGTATTTCATTTTCCTGCATATAGTCTCTTAGCAATGAAAAAAATGCAAAGTATTCAGGTAGGTTACTGAATTTAAAAGGTCAAAAGGCCAGGATTTCTAGCTATGCTGTGCCACCTACCAGCCTAGATGCAGCTGCTGGTTTTCTTTAAATTCACACACTACTTTGTTCTAGAATGACTTCCTAAATATTTATGCTCAAAAAAAATCAAGTACATTATTAACACCTCCAATTATTAAAATGGACTATTTACATCTTGAAAGAGATATATTTGAACAGTTTTTCATTCTGGAAAGAGTTTCTAGATACTAACATTTTACATTTATATGCATTATTATTTTCACAGTGAAAAAGAATGTCCTCACTGCAAGCCCAAGTGTTCTTGATTTGGGTTCAATTTGTAGCTGGAGAGAGCTGATTTATCAGAGCTAAGCATTCCTACTGAATGGTACAGGTAATTGGTATGTGGGTGAAGCAGCCTTTGTCAGACTGGAAAGCTGAGTACTCTGAGTATATCCCAAATAATTCTCTCAGGGGTGCCCTGTCCTGCCTGTTGAAATAGCCTTTTAGAGGAAAAGAGCCACTATAAATGGATATCAGCTAACTTTAAAATCTGAATAAATAAAAGCAGTTAGGGAAGATTTAATTTGGAATTAGGGTCCCAAATTCATGTCTCAGTCTAGGCCTAACTTCTAATTACAAAATTCTGATTAAAAATAAAATCCTGCCTCAAATGTCACCAACCCTGGAAATATCTAAATTCATTAGGAAAACTGAGTCTTCTTAGAGATCTGCATGTGACCAGAAAACAAGCTGCAGAACATACTTACCCAGCTCCCTAAAATACAGAAATTAATGATACTTGAGTGCTCATTCTTATTGGGATTGATCCACTAATTATATTATTAACATTCTAGTGCCCATGGACAAGGTTTTCTGCAAAATCTATTCTGCTTCAAAAATACAGCAGATGCTAGCTTTCTTGTAAAAACCATGGCTGCAATAATTAGTGCATTAAATCAGCGTGTGGGTGCACACCCACCTTTGGCCAATAGCCGGGATAACACCGCCTGTTAAGATAAGAATATGAGTGCACATATTGAATAGACAAAACTGTCTGAATGGTGTTTGTCCAAAGAATTACCACGTAAAGGAGGAAGATGACCACCCGCACCCAGCTGTCAATGTTAAGTAGGAAGGCAGTGATCAGTTAGATTAAATACTACCCAAGAGTTTTCAGACTTTTGAAGCAAAGAAGGATGCAGTATGAAAAGAAGTATATTAAAAAATGATATAAAACTACCATGCAAATTCATTGCAGGAGGGAAAGACCTTGGAGAAGAAACAGCAGCAATCACATTGGGCTTGTGCCTGCTACAGTGGCCCCAGAACACCCCAGGCTCAGCCCAGCCCAAGCCACACAGCTAATCCTTGGGGTACCAGGAGCAGTTTATGCCTGGCAGTGGGGTGTCAACATGGGGCCAGCACCCATGACCCCCCCACTGATGGGTGCAGGGGACCTTGTGGGGAGCTTCCTTAGACAGAGTTGGAGGGCTCATGTCTTCTGCAGGGGGTAAGCAAGTGGGGAACCTTCACTGCCGGGTTCCAGGGACCTCCAGACAGGGAGCTGAGGAACTGTGAAGGGAGGATAAAATTTTAGATGGTTTTGGTTTGTCCTGGTATTGGCTGGGATAGAGTTTATTTTCTTCCTAGTAGAATGCTGTGTTTTGACTTTAGTGTGGGAATAATGTTGATAACACACTGATGCTTTAGCTGTTGTTAAGTAGCACTTCTCCTAAATTAAGGATTTTTCTGTTTACCATGCTATGCCAGTAAGCAGGTGCACAAGAAGCTGGGAGGTAGCATGGCCAACACTGCTGACCTGAACTAGCTAAAGGGGATATTCTATACCACAGAATGTCATGCTCAGTATATAAACTTGGGGGAGTTGGCTGAGAGGGGTGGATAGCTGCTCAGGCATCAGTCAGCAGATGGTGAGCAATTGCATTGTGCATCACTTGTCTTTTCTTGGGTTTTATTCCCCTCCCTTTTTGTTATATTGATTTTTATTGCAATTATTGTATTTTATTATTATATTTTATTTTAGTTATTAAACTGTTCTTATTTCAATCCATGAGTTGGGGGGGTGGGGGTGGTGGGGGTTGATTCACCTCCCCATCCCACTGGGAGGGCAGATGAGTGAGCAATCATCTGCATGGCATCTAGTTTCTGGCAGGGTTTAACACATGACATGGTTGAAGAAAGGTGTTTAGAAATGTGTAGGTGCTTATTAACATTTTGTAAGCATCTAGAGTTGTGCTTTGTCTGTTGCATTACTGATATTGATCCCAAATTTAATAAAATATGGTAACTAATTTGCTAAATTAAGCAAGGCGGGTGCTGTAATAAACTATTGTAACTAATTTGCTAGTCTGGGCAAGGTGGGTAGGTACACTTGAATGATCTGTAAAAGTTAAACAATTAAATGTAAAGTGTGCCATTCAGATTGGAACACTGTAACGGTGTCTCAGAAAGCCCACCTAGAGCTGACATGTAACTGCTGTTTGAAGAAAAGCCCGCCAAAAGGATGAGATCATGAGGCTTCTAAAAGATCCAATAGGATAAAAGTGCGCCAAGAGACCAAGGCTTCGAGACTTTCAAGAGACCCCATAGGAGGAGGACACGCACCCCAGCAACCCAAATGACCCAATGGAAAAGAGCAGAAGAACTATCTGACGGGAGGAGACTGGTTAAAGACGATGGCACAAGAGTATAAAACCCGCTGCTTTTTGGAACTCGGGGTGCGTGTGGCAGAGTTGCGGCTCTCCATGCACCCAGAGCTGCTTTGCCTATTGCTTCCCACCCTAAATTGATTGAACCCAAATAAAAATATATATTTTTATAAAAATTGGCTTTGTCTGATTATAACACAAATGTATAGCTCACTGATTGCTAGTTAATTGTGTGACATTAATAAAATTATATATTATTGTGCTTGTGATTTTGGTTGAACTATTCAAACTGAGTATTTTTTTCTTGTGACATGCAGGAAGAACAAGTTCAAATCCTAAAATTCAGTCCTCACCTTTATAGTATCTTTCACTTGCTTTGTGAACAAGAGAAAAAAGACAAGGATTGCAACCATTTTTCAAATAGCGTACTGTAAGGAACTGAATGAAGTAACACCTCATACATTCACTGACACAAAAAACCTCAAGCATAAACTGTGGCAAAAAACCTCAAGCATAAACTGTGGCCTTTGGATTAGTCTAAGGAATGTCACCCAAGGAAGCAGAAATGTATCTAAGGATGTACCTCCCACTCTCTTGCAGTTGCATTGACAAACTCCTTAGATAAGCCTCAAAGGGGGAAACTGGACTCAGTGAAAGCAGGTGTTACTCCTCAAGCACAAGTACCACTAAGCCCGATACTTTGTGGCTCTATTGTGCATGACAGACACCATGCTTGCCTTGGTAATGACTTCCCATCTGCGCCATTGAACTGTTAACAAGAACTGATAAGAGGTCATCACCTCTGAGATGACGGATAAGAAGCATGAAGTCAGCAAAACTATCTGGGAACAGAGGAAAAAAAAAAGCTGGGTAGGGCAAGTATGACCACCAACCAGTGATTCAGTTGGAACACACGCTCCACCTTTTTCCTCATCTCTCATGGAAATGAGTTTTGTGGAATACCTGTCCCTCTTCGCCTAGTATGCTAATCAACTGATAAAATAGGTTTTAAAGGTGACAGAAACTTTGCTGTGTGGTGCAAAAGATTACCATCCAAGATTACCCCACCCGATCGAATGCTGGATCCAGGGGTGGTGATTTGAATTTCTTTTACTTTCTTTCTCTTCTTTCTTTTTCTTTTCCATTTTCACTCTGAATAGAAGGTACCTTCTGGAAAACCTGTCTTGGACAACTAAGCACAGGGAAATACTCATGAACATTCTTCTGTTTAGTGGGGTGTTTTTTTTGCTTGTTTCTGGGCACAAACTATTTGGATTGCTATCCTGCAACATGCTTGACTTTTCATTCACTCTATTAGGAATATTTTGGATTGTGATCTATTGTACAGATGACAAAAAGGCAGGCATTGTGGTCCTTAAATCCTTGTTGGGTCCAGTCAGTGACTGCTACTTTAGCTGGAAGATTAGGATACACATTTGGGATGTACTAAAATCTTTTCAATTTGATTTTCTGGCTAATCTGAACAAGAAGCTTTATTATAAATCTTCCACTTCATAATTCTCATGTAGTAAACTTCTGAATACTTTGTTATGAATCCAAACTGAAAAGATTCTTTAAAGAAAATAAAAACAAATATACTGCAATAGGATGCTTTACACTGAGACTTGGAAACCCAGGTTCAAGCTGTTGTCCTGAATCAGGTGCAGTGCAACCTGAAAAACCTTCAGGTATTATAGGCCATGTTAGCTCATCTGCTTAGCAGCAGAGGTCATGATGAGCACATCACCCCAGTGGTCCATTATCTCCTCATGAAATTCAGAGACCAAATCAAGGATTCTTCTCGAGTATTAAGACTCTCTACAGGATTGGCACTAACTGGCAGAAAAATTGTCTTTCCCTGCATGATCCTGACCTCCCAAGACATTACATTTAAATGAGGATCTGAAACTCTTGACCAATGGAATAAAGTTCATGTGAAATATCTGACAGTATCTGGACACCTAACTGTGAAGAAGAATTACTGTCATGCATGTATATATTTATATAAGTAATGCAATAATAATTGCTTCTCTTTAGCTTTCCTTTAAGTTTCTTAAATGTGTATAACTTTCATATAGCAACAAAAAGGCAAGCAACCTCCAGCCTCCTCCCCCCACCCCCACCCAAGAAAAAACAAACAAACTAACAAAACCCCCAAACCCAAACCAAACCAACAAACCCACCAAATCAATAGAAACAAGTTATAAAAGAGACAGAGAAGCAGAAGAGAGAGTTTATTATTGACATTTGCTCTTTTTTTTTGCAAATGTGATGAGGATCAGGAAAGTATATGAGATATAAAGGATCATCCACTGGATTTTGAAATAAACTAATTTTAAATTAAAACTATTTATTTTCATTTTTACAAATAAGAAAGTAAAAATGACAAAATATCCAAGTAGTGGATGCTGAAGAAATCTGTTGAGTCATGTCAAGTTCACAAAGTGTAGTTCGCAATGATGTGAAAAATACCCACATACATTACACTGAACTTTGAGGATTATCAGCTAGACTAGTAAAGTCCATGTTTATGCATTAACAGCCACAACTAATTCAAGCTGTGTGTGCACCTTCCATATTGAGGTGGCACATAGGCACAGACTAATCCATAGTTCTTTCTCCACAACCTGGTCTCTACCCAAAGCAAATCTAAGCATTGCCGAAAAGTGAGTCTGAGTGAGAAAGGGACTAGGTCCCCAAGGCACTCTGCTCAGCAGAAACTAAACAAGGAAACCGTGGAATGATCTGTTCTTGAATCCACTGTGAGTGCATCCTTATAATCTTCACAAGTTCTACTTGACTGTCAGCACCAAAATTTTTGTTGCTTGTAAGCATATTCAAGCCAAAAACCAGGTGTCATTTTTCTGGTCAACAGCTACAGCTGGAATTGTCAAGTTGGTAGTTCTCCCTGAATTTGCACTTCAAGGTTAGTAAAGAAAGCACTCCTACAGAATGCTTGCTAGTTCCTGCCAGATAGTAGTTGTGTGATAAGACTTTTTAAGTATTACTTGTTGTTTGTTTGTTATAGGTTTAATTTTAAGGTAATTAATATGACAGTTACATCTCTATCTGGTTTTGTTAGAATCATACAGTATCTCGAGTTTGCAGAGACCCATAAGGGTTACTGAGTCTAACTTCCTGCTCCTCAGAGGACTACCTCAAACTAAACTATATGACTAAGAGCATCACCCATATGCTCCTTGAGCTCTGACAGGCTTGGTGCTGTGACCACTTCCCTGGGGAGCCTGTTCCAGTGACCAACCACCCTCTCAGTGAAGAACTTTTTCCTAATGTCCAATCTGAACTTCCCCTGGTGCAGCTTCATTCCATTTCCTCATATCCTATCGCTGCTCACCTGAGAGAGGAGATCAGCACCTCCCTCCCTGCTGCTCCTCTTGAGGTGAGGTGATTATTATTGTTGTTTTAATTATTTATAACCAGAGTTTGAACTCAGGTCTAATAAATGCTGTACTGTTAGATATTCTGAAGTACATTTCAGCTATTCCTCTACTAAAACTTTCACAATCCATCTGTACTATTAACTGTCATCAAATTAGCTAATATTCCAAGATCTGCTTTGCAGTTAGGTGGTTAAGATGTTCATCTGCTGTAAGGGGATGATCAGGTTCAACTTCTTACTCATATAATATTAATTCGCAATGAAAGAGTGGTAAAGAGCTTCAACAAATTAAAGATCAAGATCCACATCATCATATTCAGTAATTTCATTTTAACATTCTCTTATAGAATGTAGGAGACCTACATTGACATATTTATGTCAGTCCAGTCAGAATAGAGATCTGATAACAAGATTTCTCAGGGAAGATATCATCTGGAAAAGATAATAAAGTAGTGAATGATAGCTTTACCTTTTTTGTCATGTCCAAACAAAAACAGGCTGCAGAAAATGATGGGACAGAGTGCAATTTTATTGAGGAAACAAAACTTGGAGGAGTGGTTGATCCTCCAGAGAGTTGTGCTGCCATACAGAGGGACCTCGGCAGGCTGGAGAAATATGCTGAGAAGAACCTCATGAAGTTCAACAATGGGAATACCAAGTTCTGTTTTAGGTGACCGAAAATTTCTTTTGATGGAATTGCATATTTTTCAAGGTGATTTGACAGTCTTTCTAGTTTTGAATGCAGATTTCAAGAAATGAACTCTGAAGTAAATCAGTATCTAAGTATTCCTTTACCAAAGTCAGGTTATCAGCTTTCAATAAGCTGTAAAATATTTATATATTTGTGTACACATGGGTGTATAAACACAGACATATACATTAATTTAACAATATGTATAACCATGTATAAGTACACACAGACATCAATGCATACATGCACACATATATTCAGAGATAGATTTTATAGAAAAATGTTTTTGTATAAATGTGTATATTCAGAGACACTGAAAGTTAAAAGATTAGGCATTAGAGCGACATCATTTAGACAAATAAGATTTGAATACAAAGTAAAATAACTGTTATGACTTCAGTCCTATAGCTCGTGGTTTGTATGGATAAAACCTCTTTTCTATGACTGGGACTTGAATTTCTGCTGAGTATGCTAGTGTAAGCTCCTTGTGTTTCAGTCTTATGTTTTTGTTTTTTTTTTGTGGGTTTTTTTTTTGTTTTGTTTTGTTTTTTTTTTTTTAAATAATCCTTAAAAGAAAGTAAAATCAAAAAATAGATTCCTTCTAGAACTCCAGAAATATTTGTCAATGTAGCAAATACTGTTTGCTAGAATAGAGCTAAATATATGATTATAGCTTAGAAATAATGGAATTCATTGCAGAGTTCTGAGATCAGAGCTCAGGCCTGCACAGTAAACACTTTAAAAAGCATTACCATAAGTCAGAGAATCAGAAGACTTCACAGCACAATATCTACCTGGGAGAGTTTTGTAGATAGGTGTGTCAGGAGGGAACAACAGACCTGAAACACTAACACAGCAGTGGGAAGTACTTCAGTGTTCTCCTAGACAGAGCTGAGCAAACTACTTTTTCCTGAACTTGACACACAAACTGTAATTTCTAAAATACACTGGATTCCATGTTTTGATTATACTACAGTAATCTAGAGGTGTTGCATCTTAATGGAAAATTCCAAGTAATGCAAGCAACAGGGCAGACCTCTGGTGGTTTTGAAGGGCTCTTTTCAAAGTAATGCAAACCCACTTTGCTGGACCAGAGTACCACTGATGTCAGGTTGCCTTCTGTCTCCTCTATAACAAACAGTTGTCTTTGAAAAGTTCTTTCTCCCAAGAAACTGACACCCTCATTTTCAGCTCCACTGTGAAATTTATGTGAAAAGATTTTAGTCAATGTTTTGCTTTCGGCATCTCCCTGTTCAACAACCAAGTATATCGGCCAGAAGTAGCAACCAATTAAAGGGACTCTGGAGATTTAAATAACTTGTGTTATCCTTTCACTGCTCATTGACTTTTAGCACACATTCAAAATCACAGATAGAATTAATGTAAGTTTTCCACAGAGAGTGTCAGAATACCTTATATATGTGCTTACTAATTTGTGTATGGAATGTAATTTAATATATGTGTATGTAATACATACGTTTTCATCTGCAACACAGACAGTATAAAATGTATCAACTTTTAAATCATGCAGAATCAACTTATTCCAGTGACTGAATGAGGAAAAAATAGCATACATTTTCCATTTGTAAATACAAGTAGAAATAGGTTCCATACAGTATAATTATACAATTATCGACAATATGTAATCATCAAACAATAGTATTTGGCCACAGTGCTGAGACTTTCAGACATACATTATGATAGATATCCTTAATATTCCACAGCAAGTAGTTACAGCTTACAGTGTTTGGATTTTTTTCTCCTCACCACATATTACCCAGAAGAAAAAAACTCACTCTCAGACCACAGTGGAATATTTGTTTGGAGCTGATCTAGGAGAAAAGACCTTTTGAAACATCAGAGTAGTTTCTAGTACCCTTGGTTTTCTTATGGGATTTACTTTACAAGAGCTGATCTGTTTCAGCCATCCTCAATGAGTTTTAGGACTGACCAGAATGCAGTTCAAAAAGCTACGCCTCTGCATCCTGTAAAGGCTGGATTGCAATGACAGCATTGCCACTTTATTACAGTGTATAGAGCATTGGTAGCTGATCAAACTGTCTTCTGACAACCTTCAACAGTTAGTTTTGAGGGTAAGTGGCTCATTGCACACCAGCTACACAGCACTGGGAAATGAGGTTTTGTGGAGAAGTATTCTGTGTGATAGTATTTGAAGTGACTAGGAAATGAGGCACAGGGAGATTGCTGTGCAGTAGGATTGGTTACTCTAAGTACTTCAAATGCTTGCCATTATACAGTACATTGACAAGCTCTTTACCCAGTTTGATGTCTGTAAATTCAGTATGCTTAACAAGCATATCTGTCCTAACATTGAATAATGAAATTATTCAATGACTAAAAAACACAATTCCAAACAGGACCATGGAGTCTGTAGGCTCTTGTGCATTTAAAGTCTTTCTTTGTGTTTAATCTTTAATATTTAGCTTCTGCTAAAGATTTTAACTCAACAAATATAACTGCAATTAACAGCTAAATAAGAGAGACACATTCCTTTTATACACAGAGATTCATAGTAAGCATGGAAACAATTTTCACTGAGTGGCAGGGGACAGAGATATATTTTCAAGTGTGGTTGCTTTCCTATGCCTCATGGGTTTGAAGACTTTACTTGGCAGATGGTAAGTTTTCATATGAAGCAAAAATCCTTATGATGGTCTTTTGTACATCGCTCAGTTGGCTAGAAACATCATCACAGTGGAGTTATCCTAATACAAAGAAAAACAGTAGCTGTATTTACAAGTCAAATTATCTAAGGTAATTTAATGATTTTACACATTCCCAATTCATTGCATACAGGACCACAGTTCCCACAGAACCCAATGCACCTGCATACTGGCAGACAGCTAGGCAGGCACGTGGCACACAGCAGATCATCAAGGCATGAGTGCACCCAATTGCTTGCTTATAAGCCTAAGTAAAGCTTAGATACAGTCTTATATCTGCACTTATTTTCTCAGAGCAGCAAGTCAAGAACAAATTTATTCACTATTATTAAGTTTATAAAGAATATAGATCTCATGGAGATACTAAAATGTAATGTTTTAGACTACTAGTTTGTTTATAGAAGACATTCTTTGAAATTCTCATAATGGCAAAACTCCCATTGGCATCAAGGAGAATTTTGCCTGCCAAAAGACTGCAAGATCAGCCAGACAGTATTTACAATAAATTTACAGTACATTTAAGGGCTTTTATGACTTAAAAAATTATTGTGTGATTTCCCACATAATAAGTCTCTAGACTTTTGATGAACTAATTTACGGATTCTTCTTCATGGATATAACTTCACACTCTTGAGAGAAAGGTACAAATTAGAATATCTTAGAGTGATGAATTTTGTCCTAACTTAAACTTCAGGGATTTAGGATAAAAATGAACCATCAGAGTTTTGTTTGGTTTTGGTCCAACTCTCCACATCATAACCAAACAGATTTATAATTAATCAGGAAGGTATTTTCTGCTGGAGAGAGCGCTAAATTTTCCCTGATTATGTCATGGTAATCAGAGGTACTTACCCCTTCTAATATTTGTATGAAGAATACATTTGTGCCTTGTGCAGTGTCGTACTCTAGTTAATGCTAACAGTCTAAACATATATTTTCAAAATTTACATGAAAAGATGAATACTAACAATATCCTACTCTAAGAGTCATTTGAAGGTCTCCTTGGTGATCTATATTAACCAGGGAGGGAGTGGGAGACAGACAGAGAAAGAAAGAGAAAAGAAAAGGACAAAGAGAGAGAGAGAAAGGAGAGGTGGGGAGGAGGGAGAAACTCTTCCAGAGACTGATTCAGAGCAGAAACCTTGTTGAAGCATTCTGACTGGAAATTCCCATGTCAGTTGCCTGTGTGTAAGTACTATTAATAACCCTCAAAATGTCATGAAGAAAGAAAATAATGGAGTCATTTTTATTATACTTTGCACACTGATGATTTTATTCTGACTAAATGATATGAATTTAGACATCATGACAGATGTTTTCTGATACAGTAACATAAGGTGGCTTTAAGTCACTTGTTAATTTTGTTCCTTTGGCCTCTCAACAACATCCTAGCAAAGTCAAATCTGAAGAAGACAAAAATACAGGCTTACAATTATTATGACTGTTTCATTAAACTGTTACAATTCCACTTTTCATATAAAGAAGTCTAGAACTGGATAATTGCAGCGTGATTGCAGCAGTGATTTTCTCCTTCTGCCAATGACTTTGTACTGCAATTCTATTGCTCATAACCTTTGAATACCTGACATGTAATTTTGTTCTGATTTATTATACTTTAAATAATATTTGATTGGTATGAGCTGCATGATGATATCACTTGCTCTGGGCTTTACAAATGCATCTGAATGTTTGCCACACTGAGGAAATTGTCATAGGCGTTCTGAAAAAGGTTATGGACACTAAATAGAATGGCTTGTTTCATAAAGTGATTGGTTTAATAGATTTCAAAATTCCACATCACTAGAAAAGTCAGTTTTATAAACATTTTTTTCTTAAGAGAAAAATTAAAGCTCAATTTTCTATATCTAAACACACACATGTAGATTATAGATACGTTATTATCTTGTCTGCTTTTGAAAACTGTATACAAATCCATCAACAAAAGGTGCAGTGCAGTCTTATAATTCCCCTATCTAGTCTGATCTCAATGTACTTTTTATGAGATTACAGAGAAGAAACTTATCCCACTGGATTTTTTTTTTTTTCCTTTATGGGGGATGCAAACGTGAACTGTTTGAAAGAAATTGTCCAAAGGCATACAGAAACAGCTACCATTTTTTGTTTAGGAGAACATAAATTTCCTTTTCTACTTAGGTCTTCTGAGTAGTTCATAGGAAAGTCAACCATGGGAAAAAGTAGATCAGTGGCACAACAGAGAGAGAAAAAAATAATTATCAGACTTATTCTCTTCTCAGCAATGAGGTGCCAGTACTTTGTAAATACAAACGTTCCTCCAGCTTTACCTAAGAGTCATCTGGTGTTTGTATGAGATCAGTTCCTTTAGTTCAAATAAAATCTACCAGAATATTGTGGTTGGGACTAATCTGCAGAAATAATATTTGAATCTCAATCCAGAATTTTCACAGACATCTGAAGGTTGTCATAGGGTTTTGGTGGGAGAACAATCCTTACTAACTAAACTAAAACTGTTTTTTTAAATTATGATAACAGAGATGAAGCACAGAAAAAAGAAAGTCCCTCTGTTATATGTTTTCAGTGCTTGCTAATCTATATCAAAGTGGTTACCAGTGCACAGGGAAAAGTGTTTTCACCCTGTGTCTATACACATACAGACAACCACACAGAGCTTTGTTTTGTTTTAAGAAATATGTCACTTCCCAGTCCACTGACATAACAAATACTTATAAAATCTTTGAGTTTTACTTAAGTTTGAAGAGAAAGTCTGCTGTAAAGTTTATAATTTTATCTTCAACTGGAAAAAAAAAATCAATAAACAAAATAGGTCTTTTCATGTTCTGAACGTCTTTTCTGTCTTTTAAAAATTTTACATACATATATATTTACAGAAGTAGGAGGATTCATTTATAATGTTAAAAGTATAGATCACAAATATCTCATTTAAATGTAACTCTACAGCCAGCTGAGAAAGGAAGGCAAAAGTTATAACAATTTAAACTTTAGAAAATGAATAATATGTTAGCACTGGGTACTCAGGCTGACGGGTAACAGAATATATAGTATGTAGAAACTGAAGAATTTTTGGGAGAAGAAAAGGATTAAAACCAGAAAATGTCTTTTCAATCACAGTGAACTGGCCTTTTAAATATATCATATTTATTCTCCTTTAATTATCATTCTTCACAGATATGGGACTTAGGCTGAACTGAGGTGTGTGCTGCAGAACTAGCACTGCTACTAACAGATTGCATTATATTGCCTGTCAGTCATTTCATGAAATACCTACCTCTTTGAGTTTTATTTCAGTGGACAGCACAGGAATAAGAGAATTTTAGGAATGCTGAAAACATTCTTTTATTCACTTCTATCGTAGAGATTTTCACAGCTGCTAAACACTTCTGTTAAAAAAATTAAATACATGTAAACTGCATGTGCAGGTCTCACGAGCTAGAATAAGACAGGTGTTCTGGCCAGAAATGTCACTTAGAAGCATCATCAGAAAACTCAGTAATAGTTATCTGAACAAAATATAACAAACCAAGAAATACTATTCATCAAAAAATAAATCAAATAATTGTCTCACCCTGAAGGAAGATAGGTTTCTCCAACAGCTATCAGAGAAGCAAATTCTAAAGGCAATGGGGATCCACACAGAGTCCATTTTGCTCAGCCTACAAAGATGATGTTCAGCGCATCACAGCAGTGTCTTAACAGCTGTACTAAGCCCTTTTCATAAGTAACAGGTTCCAAACTACACAGAGCTTTACAAATTACTTCCAATTTGAGCAGTGTACAGAGGAAAGAAAATACTTTAAAAGCATGAGCAAAGTGGAGGATGTGAGCTTGTGAAGGTCTACCTACATAAAAAGAACAGAAAAGTTCATAGAGTTTTCTGTTCCCATCTTTCTGCCCTGAGAAAATAATTGAAATTATCTAGTCTTCAAGGACTGGATACACTTGATCAAATACACATCTTCAGCACTGAATTCATCAATGTCTTCCTCTAAACAGTCTGACCCAGGTTAACTATTAAAATAGTTAACCTTAACTATTAAAATGGAAATAAGCATTCGTTCTTAGGAAAGAAATTATCTCATCTTAACATGTAGAACGAGTTAAATTAATTGTGTTGTAAGAATGCCATTTCTGTCTCAGAATATAAAGACTTGGATAACTAGTTCATCTGTGGTTTCCTGACCTGCAGATGTTTAACATAGTCACATCCATAGTCACATGCATATCAGAAAACATGAGCTATGTAGAATGGGCTGTAGACTTCTAACTAGTCCACTGTGGTAAAGGAATCTAGCAGGAGGTACTGGAAAGCTGCTGAAATCCACAGTGCAGGAAGATAACAATGTCTTTTTGTCACAGTCTAACTATGGGGAAAGAAGATATGTGAAAGATCTTCCACGAAGACAAAAATTTTCAGATAACACCCTTAATTTTCTTTAGCTCATATCTAAATGTGACAGATTGTAGTAATAAATGTTTTTAATCCTATGTTTTATTACACCTGAGCATGCTTAATAAATACATATATGTGTCTGAATTTTAAACTTCGAGTAATGACCTTCATGAAAAAAGTTATGTTATAGGATTTCATTCTTGAAAAAAAAATAAAAATAATGGTGGCATAATATTCCTCCAAGCTTGCTGTCTGATTGAATATGTAATGTAACTCAGAAAGTGAGAATGTCATGGGGCATCAGAGGAAAGCTGTTAGAAATATACAGAAGGACATATACTGTTGCAACTTTGAAAATAATAGATTTATTTTTTTTTTAATCTTTATACTCAGTTCCATCCCCCTTTCCCTTTTCTAATTAGATTTCCTCCAAAACTTCTCTTATAGCTCTTTAACCTCTGGCTGGGATGAGATGTGGAAAAATTCCTCTGAGGCCAATATTAATGTGGTTCTCTGGATTGCCCAGTATAATAATCACAAAAGTATTGTTGATAAAATCTCTCAAGCACACCTCCAGGATAACAGCCAGTGGCCAGGAAAGTAGGAATGATCTGAGGTTCATTTCCCTTCTTGTGTGAAAAGAGGATGACCCTATCTCTCCTCTGTTGTTCTTCATTTCAAGGTCAACTCAATGTATTATGTTTTAACTGTGATAGATGATTACTCAGTATATACCCAGCACTCTTATATGTTCTAACTTTTATTATCTATAATCATTGAAATGAAAAATTTACACTACCCTATTGTATGTATAAGTAGAGAATCTATGTACCAGTGACTAATAAACAATTGACTAGTCCTGGCTAATGGTTGAATCTGATGGATATTTTAAAAATCAATACCTTTGCAGCCTCCTGTGTTCATAAATAGGGTTTATGAGAGACAAGAGCTGATCCTAACCCTGAGCATTCAGAATTCAGAATACTCGGTCTTATATAGCACACAGTGTCAATGATTAAAAAAATATTTCATGTGTAATTTTGTGTTTATTTTCTAGGAGATTGCTTCGTTTTGTATTGTCCCTTTATGTAACCATCTTGCAGATCCTGATATAATATGCAGAACATAATTAACATCTTGTTAGAATTCTTTTAATTCATCAATAAAAGTATCTAGATTAATAGAGGGATGTGCAACATATAGAAGAGCATTTCTTTGTTTCTCAAATGACAATTATTTTAAAGTTTCATTTTAAAAATAGCAACAGCCATTAAATTTCCTTTTTTCTTTTTTTTTTTTTTTTTTAATTTAAAGTTCTCTACGGAATGAAGCTGGGATCAGAAAAGCAGATGAAAAGTATTTTCAGGTGAAAAAAAAGGAATCATTCATCTCAGAAATTCCTAATGAAGTCTTAGTGCATACTGTATGCCTTCAGCACATAAGACTAGTGAATAGCAGCATAAGAAAAAAATCAAGCAGCCATTATCATTACTATCATCATCATCAGTCATCAGCTCTATCACACAGCTTTTTGCATATGCTGTAATGAAAAAAAAAAAAAAGAGAAAAAGAGAAAAGGATCCTGCTAATTCAAGATTGCTGAATAATTTTAACTAAGCAGCAGACTATCCCTCTGAATGACCTCTTAAAAGAGATTACAACTCATCAACAGCTTTGTCATTAGTCTAATCAATATAATCCCATTATAGTTACTTCTTATTTTAGAAGCACTCATAGGAAAGGTTATCAGCAACCCCTGTGTGAGCATTCTTCCGTCCCCATGGATGCACAATATGTCACCAACTGTCAGTCAGATCATCACCGACATGGACAAGAAGCATTGGCTGTGTGATTGGCCTATGCAACATACTATATTCTTCCAGAAGAATGAACATGAGTCCAAAGGGAGGATTGTAGATGTTGTTGAGCATGAAGATTTGGTGCGATTTTCCTGCTAAGTCAGTCAGGACAAATTATTTTTATGCTGTATTCCTAAAGAGGCCCTCAGTAAAGTTTTTGTGTTTTGTTACTTCTGTTTGCCACTAGTCTGTTTGTCAGGAGGCTCAAAAATACCTTTTTATAAATTTCCTATAATCCAGGAGTACCACTGTTAACCACTGAAACTTTGTTGGAAGAATGATGGGCTGAGCATTAGCATTGCTATTTCCAACATACAATGCTAACAAATACAGAACTTAATTATTCTGTAATGGCAGTTCTTTAACCTTCCTGACAAACCATGGTAGGCAGCAGGTGTAAAAATGTCATTGTAGCTGGCTTGAAATTTGTTTAGAGATTACTTTGAGAGTAAACTATAGGTGAGAAAATTTACATCCAAATTGTGGGGAAATACCGTTTAAAGGGAGATGTTTACATTATGGCTTTCTGCTTTTTTGCTTACTGTTTTCACAAATCACAGTGTTTGTGTGTGTACTGAGAGGGAAAATAATTGTGCAGTTAGGCTATTTCAGAGTTCCAGGAGCAGAGCTATGTGAAGATTGTGAGATATCCACAGAACTCCAAGAAGAGTCATTTACCAAGCTTGGTGCAACCTTTATATCTCATAGTTCCCCAGATCATTTGGGAACAATATTTAATTAATGCTGCCTAAGCATTTAAACTTGCACCAGAATGAGACAGGAAGAAATTAGTTTATTAATCTCTCAGAAAGCATCTACCTTCTAAATAAACACATTAAAAAATCTTATCTATCAATGCCACTGCACTATAATCCATTATCTTAGACATCTGCATGTACTTCAGAATTAGACACCGATATTTGTTGATGACTTTATGGGCATGTCATCAGTTAAAGCTGATCAATACTTCCTTCTGACTTGTCTGGAATACTTAAAAAATGGTTCAACATAAAATGCCCCAACATTCATATGAAAAGCCAACTGTAGCAGTTTATGTCATACATTTTCTCAAGCCTCAGCTGTCAAATCAGGTCTTGCAGGGTTTGATGGTTTTTTGCTTTTGCATTCTCAGCCTATATATGATGAGCCATATTTTGTGTAACTTTGTTCTAAAGACATTTGACATGATATCTACATACAATGTTTTAGCTTTTCTAAGTATTTTTTTTTAAATTTAATTATTATATGATTTATAAAATACCAAATTACTTCAAGTCTATCTGTAATGGATTATATAGGTGTCTTTGCCTTCATATTGATTTTCTCTCAGAAAAAAAAACTCAGTACAAAGAGTTCTATTTTTGCTTTTTATCATTCCAGTGAGATAAAATGAACTGCTATACATATAGAACAAGGCTCTTCATATGGATAAAGCATACCTTAAATATTGTCAGAAAAGCTAGGGATGGAAAACTGGCAGCAGGTGGTTGGCAGAGAGACACTTCTTCAAGTCAGTCCAGAATAAGTATGCTGAAGAACTCAGAAAGAAATTAATATAAAAATGGTACTGAAGTGTATTTTCTACATCCTGTTAGAAGACAATATTCATAACTTGGGCAGGGTTTTGCTATAGTTTCATCTTCACCAGTGCGTTTAAATGTGCTTAATAAATTGATTTGTCATAAGATAAACTTAAGACCATTTAATCAGGAAAATTATTCCTTCTTATCAGTTAAAAGTTTCTTACGTCAAGTCTGAGTCAAGTTCTTGGAGAAAGGAAAACAAGCAGGTAGTTTAAAACACACAGGATAAAATGTGTTTTAAATGCCAGTTACTTATGCAGTTTTCTGAAGAAAAAAATCAAAAAACTAATTTAACTTTTATGAAAAGGAATAGATTCCTTTACTACGTGCCATTAATAATTAACTCAAATCTTCATCATTTTCCTGAGTGAATTAGGTCAATGATAGCAATGGGTCAAAACCCAACTCTTTGTGAGTAAACATTAATCTGCCAAACTTTACAGCAAAATTGCTAAATCAGTAGTATTTTCTCAATATTTATGCATCATTTGACAGTGATTAAAATAGGTTCTTAGGCCTTCCTTTTTAAAATATAGATTGTTTTTTAGAATCTTGCAGACAAAACATAATTTTTATTCAGGTTCTTATGCTTTCAAAGATACACTGTCAGATTTATAAGGAGTCTTGAAAGCATACTAAAGAATTTTTCTCAAGTAGTAGATAACTTGGCAGTTAAAAAAAAAACCAACAACAACAACAACAAAAAAACCAAAAACAACCAAACAACAAAACCAACAAAAAACCAGAAGTATACAAAACATTTTTTAAGGTAATTCTTCATTTTCTTTTGTTTAGTTGTATTATGCTCTGTAGTGTTTGCATTCTCAACAAATAAAGATTCATACAAACTTTTTAGCTCTTTACTCCTCCTGTACAACCACAGCGACCAAAAGAAAAGCCAGAGGAAAAGGAGAAAGTCAGACATTCTTAAGATGGCATCTCATTGTAGACAAACACTGGAAAAGATTTTCTGCATGAACCATGTCCCTCATCAATATGGTGTTACCCCTGACTTTGGTTGGAGTCTTGCTTTATATATTGTATGTATGATAACACGAAGTATCAAGATTCAGCATAACAAAGCCAGATGAAAACTGAGCAAGAACACAGCTGTTCTTATCTTTTCATATACTTATAAAGAAAAAAGTTTTTTCACCTCTTTTTCATTAAATCAAAACACACTCCTGGGAACTTCCAAATGAATTAGTGATACCATTGACCCATAGTATTCTAGCAAGATATTTATCTAGTTTTCGTTAGTAAAGGGATTAGTGATACCATTGACCCATAGTATTCTAGCAAGATATTTATCTAGTTTTCATTATACTTATGTTCAGAGAAGTGAAACTTAGGCCTATGCCTAAAACTGAAGCAATCACTGACACTTTGCATGTATACATTAGTGATCAACTGTTTCTAATATATTTAGTTAATGTTGGATTTCATTACTCAGAAGAGGAAGCTACCCTTTTCTATGCTTGAACAATGTATAAATAGTTCAGTACTGAAGTGTGTGTATAAGTCCAAATTGCATTCACACCGACCTGCATTTTCCACCTAACTTGGGTTATTGTGTCTTTTCTGTAGCATATGATTTAAAAACTCAGAGGAAATAGTAGTCATACACACCTAGTATCATGGAGGAAATGAGGTAAGTGCAAACAGGAGTGAGGAAATTTTAGCAATATAAAGTGTTTGAAAGAAGTCTGTTACACAGTTTCAGAAAGATCACTCAGTTTAGACTCAACAGCACTGATAGGCACTTTTTCCTGTTATAATAATGTTCTTTAGTGCTGACCAGCTGCAGACATAATATTCTCAGAATCAGGTTGTTAGCCAAAATAAGAAATGCAATTAAAATCCTTTTAAAGTCCATTTAATGAAAGCAGCAAAATACTCATTGGCAACTATGAAGTCTGCTTTAGAGATGACCTCAGTAGTCTTTTGATGCTTCTAAGTTATGTGTTTTCCAAATAAGGTTTGCAGTTCACTGTTACCCATACTTTTTCTATTATAATGAAGAGTGCAACAAATTGGCATGTACAGTGAGTTCACAGGAGGAATGACCTCCTGTAAATTTGTAAACACACAGAATACTGCTATTGTTCAGTATTATTTCATTTCTTCACTGGTTATTAGAGTTTAAATGAATATAGTACAACCGAAAGTTGCCAAACTGACCTCCAGGGAAGCTGCAGATGCTTGTATATAGATGGGAAAAAAAAAAAAAAAAAAAAAAAAAAAAAAAAAAAAAAAAAAGTAAGTTGGATATTATCCACTCCAATATCATCTGATTTTTTTTTTATGGAAGGACTGTCTGAAATGAGCATGTCTAGACAGCATTCATTCTATTCCTCGTTTTTTTTTTTTCCTGTGCATTAATCACAATTCTTCTAAAAATTTTAAAAGGTTCATAAACAGGGCTATTTTTATATATAGAAGCAGACTTATGATGAATATGAGAACATGAAGTGTTGATCTCTTTATTTATGAGTTATATATGACTATGCATAACTAGATGATATAAGAACTAAATCAAACATTTTTTTCATGCATAATGAAATTGGAGTTTCTATACGCCAACAGTTTCCTCTCAAGTGAGAGATTCTCACTGGAGAACTAAAATTAGTCTTTTGATATAAGTAAAAAATTAACTCTTCTAGAGATGATGATCATGTCCTCAAATTCTGATAACAATGGTTTTGAAAAATTGTGGCATTTGCCAAAAATTCCAAGTTTGCCCAGGTTAAGCATTGAATTGTCATGTATCTCAGAAACAGAAGTGAAGGAATTTCTAACACACTGACTGTAATGTGTCTTTCCAGTGGGTATCATGTGTTAAAAGATGACAAAATATTTTATTTCTACCAGTTAATAAAGTTATTTCTTTATTGAATTGTTTGGTTTTCTTTCGACCTTTTTTTTATTTAAAAAAAAAAAAAAAAATCCCTTTCAGTTTTGTAATACTTAGTGCCCACAGACAAACTCAGCTGCACCACTGTAGTTACAGCCAAACTAGTATCACCATATGCTGTCTATACTACCTAGAGTCTCAAGTCTAACTTTTCTCTTTCCCTCAGCCCTAGGTTTCTTTCAGAATTGGATCTTCCTATATTCATTTCTCACAGTGAATATATATGTAAACATAAAATCTGACCATTCTCTTAAAATATTACACTGAAACTTTTCTTTAAGGACTTGATTTTTCCAATCTAATTTTAGCTGTTTACTGCATCAGAGAATAGTAGTCACCCTGTAGCCAGTGGGAAGAAGTGGACTATTCTGGATCAGCTCCTAAAAAAACTATGGTCTTTACCTGGACTCCTCAGATAAGTTCCTAAATCAGAACAGGATGAATCCAAAGTTGTGAGTGATGGTGACACATAAGATGTTGAAAACTTTCCCCTAGGAACTGAAAGTAACACACTACTTGAGCACAGGGATGTCACACTAACCATTTGTTATGATTAACTAGTTTTTCAGGATTAATGTGGTCCACACTGAACACTAGGTCTGAGTCTACAAAATAACAGTGCTGTGTAAAATTGTAAGGTGCCTTAGTGGTTTTCAATTGGTAAGACTATTTCTTGTAATATTACGTCTGTTTGGATTTTTGGGTTAGGGTTTGGGTTTGTTTTGATTTATCTACTTCTAGATATTTTCTACTATATCTCATTTTCTATATGACTCATAGGAGCACAGTCAGAATTTGTTGGTGACAATAATTTATTGACAAAGCAGCACTTTCTCATTTGTAACTACAGTGATCACCAGAAAGATTCTCTCACTTTTGATGGATGATTTTATAATATGACCAAAAATAAAATCAGTAAATAATTAGCTTGACATGAATGGTAATACACATTTGATGTTATATTTACAGTTAATCATAACTTAACTGGATAACTTCTGTTAACTTATTATTAACAAACTGGTAACAGTTATAACTTTATCATTCTGATAATAGGAAGATTAATGTCTGTCTGAGAAAAATAAAAAAAAAAAGAAGGCAGGGAGGAAGTCAGGTAATTACAGCAGAGAACTATAGATAAATTCCTGTAACTTCAACTTTCTGAAAAATTCAGCAGCAAATAATGAAACAACCTATTTGCAAGTACATAGGAGACAAGTATGAAGTACACAACACACAGAACGGAGCTGTGCGAAGATCAAGTAGGGTCAAACCAACCTAAACAATATAAACTTTTTATAAAATGACAAATAGAAAGGGAGTTGTATATCATATAGTTTCACTTTTGTAATATATTTGTTCCTCTTCTGTATGATATTTTCTTAAGAAAATGAGGAAAGTGTAGTTAAATGACATTGGGGTAGATGTAAAGCAGATTGGATATCCATATCCACAGAGAAGGAAATAAGCTGTCCTCCATAATCATGATGTATCAGAAAATAAATAATGAGCTTCAAAAGCAACACAGAAAATTCAGAATAGACACTGGGGAAACATGTAAAGGTAATGTAGTGAATTACAGGCATAAATTATTGGGGAAATCTCTGTCATAGAAGTCTTTAAGCAAAGTAAAAAAATATCTATGCAGAATCATAGAGACAGCTGATTCTGCCTTAGGGTAGGGAAAAGGACTAGATGACCTCTCAATGCCTTCTTAGTCCTGTTTTTCTGGGATTCTATTATGTAGATATCCAAATGTGAATACATTATTTAAAATGTTGTAATACCATAGTTAATATTTTATAATACTTAAATAGTTAAAACTATCCAATGAATGTTGATGACACTTGTACTTTCTTTTTTTTTTTACTTATATTTTAAATTATGATTGGTATTTGAATTAATATTACTGAATAAAAGTGCCATCTATTACCTAATATTTAATTTGTGAATCAATATCCAAAGAAAAGATTCAAGGTCACTACATTTTATTATAATTTCATAACTATAAATTGTATTTCCTGGTAGAACCATTCAGATTGATAGATACAAAGTTTTTATGAAAAAAGAACCAGTAGAACAGTTCCAAGGATTAAGGATGCATCTACTCTAGTCTCTTTTATTGTCAGTGAGATTACTTCTATTCATTTGTACAGCTTCTGTGTGGCAGAATAATGAACTTGGGATTCAGCAAGTGAAGACAAGAATGAAATTCAGATTTTGGGGGGAATTGGTAGGCAGGATCCCATGGAGGGCTGACCTGAACAGCAAAGGGACTGATAAGATTCAGTTTTCTTCATAGAAAAATTCCGTAAAACACAAGAAGGTTAATCTGAATATGAATGAGAAGGTGTGGTAGAAGGCCAGCTCAGTCAATGCAGAAATCCTGGATGAGCTCAAGCAAAAAAGAAAGTATACGGAGTGGAACTTGAAGCACTCCACTCAGTAGTAACACAGAAACAGTGTCTAGATCTCTAGGAAGAGAATTAAGGAAACCGAAGTTCAGCTGGCATTGAAAATGACAGAAGATGTGAAGGGGAACAAGAAGCAATTCTATAGTTAAGTAGAGAAATAAAAGGGAGATAAAGCAAAATGTGGGCCTGCTATTGAATAAAACAGACATCTAGTTACACAAGATACTGAAAAGCCTGAAGTACTCAGAACCTTCTCTACCCAGCAAGGTTTCCTGTCAGACTACTCAAGTCTGTCCCTGGTAACAGAGTATAGGGTAAAAAGTGCTACAAAAGATACTAGAAGACTAATTAGATGGAGGATGTCTTGTGATTGCTAGAGAAAACTTCAGGTATAGGACCAGACTGGATGCATCAAAAAGGGCTGATGCAATTCTTAGGCTGCCTTTATCATCTTACAAAGACTAGAAGACATCCCTGATGACAAGAAAAACATAAATGTGATGCCCATTTTCAAGGAGGAAAACTGTCAGGCAAGTCTGTCTCACCTCTGCCTCTGATGAAAAAAGATAAATCCTGATGGAAGTCATTTCCAGACACATGAAGTACAAAAAAGTCATTGGGAAATAATATGTACGTGACCATAGTTCATGTGTAACCATGCCAATTAGCTTCTGTGATGAGATGGTTGACTCGGTGCATAAGAGGAAGGTGGCAGTTGTCCTTTATCTTGACTTGAGCAATGATTTTGACACACTATTTCACAGCGTCCATGTAGTTAAATTGGAAAGTTATAGATAAGAAGACTATGAAGTGAATACAAATCTGGCTAGATTGCCAGACTGTCCAAGATCACTAACAAGACATCACTTCAACGTCCCGTTGGTGTCCGGGTATTAGTGGCATTCTGCAGAAGTTGGTACTTGAGCTGATGCACAAGGTGGATGATGGGATGGACTGCACTCTTACCAAATTAACTGATCACATGAACCCAGGAAAAGGGGAAGATATATTGGAGAGTAGGAGTGTCATTTTGTCAAGCTGGAGAAACCCAGAAGAATTCAGTAAAAACAAGTGTAAAGTCCTGCACCTGGAATAGGGTCAATCCATGCAACAGAACAGGCTAGAAACCTGTTGTGCAAAAGAGTCCCAATGAGAAGAAAATTGTACATGAGACAACAGAGTACCCATGTTGACATAGAGAAGACAGTCATCTCTCCGTAGATACGCTCAGTGACAGATTGAGAAGCAATAGGCAAACACAAGTTACTGCAAAAAAAATTCTGATTAGATATATATAAAAAAAATTTCATGGTGATGGTGTTCAAGAACTGGAACACTGGAATCTGTGAAATATCCATCCACGATAAATATTGCCAAATCTAACAAATCTAATGGAGCAGTCTAAATTCAGAGTTAGCCTTTCTTTAATCAGAAGCTTGGGTAAGATGAACTACAGGGTCCCTTCCATCCTAATGATTTTTTGGTTACATTTTTCTTATATTTTTTTTTTTTTTTAAATGATAGAAAATCTACCTGTAATACCATATTTGTTGATTTAACCTTGGCTTGTCCTTTCAGAATCTCCTGTTCTTTTTTCTAGCTTTCTTAGCTGACATAATTTTAAAAAACTCCTGTTGAGATTTGTTTCCTTCAAATGTTGCACTCCGTTATCATATAAGTCACTGCTTGGCCACATTGTGATTATTTCTTTACATTTCATTTCTTTTGAACACTTAATCATTTTTGTTGCACTTTCCTGAACTTCCCCTGATTTCTTAATATATGTGTGATATTGAGGTTCCCAGAACGGAAATTATTCTTGCAGGTGTGATCACACTGGGGTCATATAAAAATAAACTATTGTTTGCCTGCTGTGTGACATCAATGTGACAAATTCCTTGGCCTCTAACAATAATTCACATTTCATTTAAAATAGGATGGGAAATGATCAGTTTTGCATCTTTGCAAGCCAGGTGCACAAACACAGACATGCATGAACATGCACAAACATGCAGACATACACAGACACACACAGTTCAGAGAGATTACACTAATTTCGATCTAACATCTGTCCAAAATGACTGGTATAGGGAAGGAAAAAACAAACAAACAAACAAACAAACAAACAAGCCCACCAAAAAAACCAAACAAACAAAAAAAAACCCAAACTTGGCCTTTTTACAGTAGGAAAAATGGGGAAAATATCTGGAAATAATTAACAAAAACCCATCAGAACAGATGTAAAGGTGTATTTGTCATTAATTCATTTCCCTTTAATGGCACTCCTGGTGATATAATGATCTGTTGAAACACCTTCATAAAAAACTTTCAATATGACAGTTAATTATAACACTTTTTGATTAAATAAATCACAAAGTATAACTGAGCATGAACTGGAAGAAGATATCTTGAGATACAGGGAGTAGAAATGTTCTCAAAAGCTGTCTGCACTTAAAGCTAAGCTCTGCCTCCCTGGCAGACTATCATCTGATTTCAAACTAGCAGTGTCATATAAGCCATACCTTCTGTTTTAGCACAATTTTCTTTCTCTGGTCTTGATCAGTTTGGGAATCACTCTCACACTGTCCCAGGAGAATAATCTTCACAGCAAAAGCTTCTGACTCCACTTCACACCTGACTCTCAGTGAGATGAAGCATAAACTAAAGGATTCTGCGCCCCCTCAATTACATTCCTAGACAAAATACAGTTCAGACAGGTCCACAGGAAAAGGTTATGAACTACAAGCAAGAAGTGAGGTTCAGAGGGTAAAAGTGACAATTATTTTTCTACATGAACAAAACTGAGAAAAGCATTGGCTTTTTCCTTAAAAATATATCACACTGAAAGTCCAATACTGATGTTTTCATAGTCTTGCTTTGCACAAAAGTTCCAAACAAACCCTGTAAAAAAAACCCATCTGACAAGCACCAATTTTTATATGATCATCTGATTAAACTTTTTTTAAAAGATTAAGCAAAACCTGGAGACAGTCTATGTAAAGGTATTTACCCTTATCCTGGTATCCACCCATTTAAAAGCACATTTTATGCCTCCAGGAAATTCAGCTGGAACACCACCTGCTTAATCAGATGTGGACTGCATTCCATGTCATAAACTCACAATTCTTGAAACCAAAAGGAGCACAAAAAAAAAAAATTCTTTTGAAAATATTTTTGCATACATTTTATCTGCTGGCGTATTTGTCAGCCAATCCTCAAGTGGTATACGGGGAAATTAATTATGCAAACATAGCTAGTATGACTTTAAGGATGATCAGGGAGCTGACCCGGAGAAGAGAGAGACCAGTATGTCTCCTTCCAAGAGTTTCTGCCACTGAAACACGGTTTTCAAGTTAGTCTCTTGTCTCAGCTTGCTGAGAGACTTTAAATCAAATTATATGATTCAGATGTAACTAAGTGTAGAGAATTGATGAGTGACCACTTGTCCCATTCTGCTCACATTCTGGGTTCATAGTCTTCCTACGTTTGTTTTGGGGTTTGTTTGTTGTGTTTGTTTTGTGTGGGTTTTTTGTTTGGATTTTGTTTTTTTTTTTTTTTTTCCCCCTAAGTCACTAAATACATTGCTTTGTCTATATATCATCACCATGCTTGTGATTTTAACTGCTTGCTTAGGCACATGAACATCACTCAGAAATAAAACTCTTCTAAGTGTTTGCTGCAGAAGAACACCAAGGAAAACCAAAGCATGTAGAAGAGTAACTTCTCCTTTAATACATTGTCTCACACTGGTGTAGTATATGTTTCAGCTATTCCACAAGGAATTTCAGCTGTAGAAACATCTACAGCCTAACTTGCCTGCATAACCTTTTTGTTGTGTTCCTTGAACAGTAATTTTCAGTTTTCTGTTTAGTGTAACCATATAACTCTGTCTTTTTAAAAGCAGTCTCCACTTATGGTTTGATTTGGGGGGTCCCCCTGTCCGTCCCGTCCCCCCCCACCCGATATGTCAGTTCCATAAAACAATCAAAGTAATTGAAAGTCACCTGACTTGAAACAGACATTTTGATAGAGGGTTTCACTTGTTTTCTGTCCAGAAAGAGAAGAAAATCCCATCAGATCTTCTGCTGGTTTGGCTTGTGTGACACCAGACAGACAAATCTTGTCATTTTTTTTGGAGTATGTTTTTGCCATTTCTAGCATATTAGATTTCTGATCTTTCTATAAATATACTTTAAAAAAATATATTAGTTTCCCCCTATCATAAACTTATCCAAGGGAATTTTGAGTCCGACCAAAAAGAAAAAGAAATAAGATGGAATAATCAGGAAATCATATTATATGAACTGGTTGTCTACAGTACCAATAGATATACATCTGGATATACAACTTTAGATGGGTTGTGTTCATTTTTCCAAACAATATCCTCTGGTTCATTCATTGTTGCTTGATAGGAACTCTGCACAAAATGAAAACTGCCGCCTGCCAAGTGTCAGACTTCTAGACAAAACGTTTATCAAGAATAAAATCAGATACCAACGTAAAATTTATGGAATGATATTTTCTGAACACAATATTTTGGTGAAGCAAGTAGTCATGATTTTTAAAATCCCAATTAATTACAAAGTAAGATTTGTGTGTACAAAAAGTAGGTTCAATTTTCTATCAGTATACTTTTATTTTGATGGTGGTGGGAGGAAGATTCTAAAATGAAAGCAAATAAAGGTGTGGCTCATGGTTATGCCTCCTAAAAGAGTTTTCCTGTTTGTTGGTCTATGTATGACAGAACAAAATGACACACATAACAATTTCTTACACATTTAAAGCCCTTTCTCACTACACTGCACTGGACTTCAGGCTTTTTCTCCATCTGATTTACCTTCACCTTAAGTCAGTGCACAGTGGACCAGCACTCTTTCTTCAGCCTTATTAGAGCCAAGCAGTGCAGAAAGATGAATTTACATACCTTATGCACAACACTTCCATTTCTATACTCCAAGAGGGTAGAACAGCATAACCTATTCAGTTCAATTTGAGAGTGAGCACACTGACCAGATATTTTTCTTCAGAGCACCTTCCTGCCTGCATTTTTTTCTAAGCTGTATTTACACAGTATAATCATTAATCCTGCCTAAGTGCAGAACTTCAAAACGTTCTTTGTTGAATTTTATCAGCCTGTCTGTCTGTTTTCTAATCACTTCCCCAATGTATCATTTGTGAAATTAAATAAGTCTATTCTGTATTTCTATATTTAAATCACTCATGAAAAAAACTGAACCATATAAGACGCATGAAAGACCTTTACAGAACCTGTCTAAATACTACCTTCTGATTTGATAGCCCATCACTTTTAGGACTTTCTGGACAGAGCTGATCACTTTGCACATCTATAATACTGACCACCTTAATCTTATCTTTTGCTTATACGTGTCATGTAAAGCAGCTTCAAAAGATTTTGTAAATTCAAAATATCTAACAGAATATATATTTCTTCTCCTTTATCTCTAAGGCCGTTATCCTATCACAGAAAGGAAATTAGATTATTCTGACAAGCTTTGTTCCTAAGAAATCTGTGCTGGCAGTTACTGTACTCTTATGTTATCTCCAGATGCGTATAAATTGTTTGATTATTTGTTCCGAATTTTTATGAAAGAAATTAAAGCTGATTAATGTATAATTCTCCATTCTAACTTTTCCACCTTTTTGAAAAATAAAACAGGGATTTTCCTTTTCCCAGCTCTCCAAAACTTCATAATCTTTCATGCATTCTACAAGATTTCAGGAAGTCTTTAAAGTTTTCTGAGTAAAATTCAATTGAACCATCTAATGTAGAACTTCTAACTTTTATTAGAGCTCTTTAATGTACCTTTGTTTCCTCCAGACTGAATCTTTACCCTTTTCTTGTTGATTATGTGTCAGCTGCCTGATCTCAGACAATGTTTTTGAGACGGGGAGTCTAAACAATCTTAGATTGATGGTGCAAGGCAAGCGCAAAAACAAGGGGAGGCGTATGGGACTGTTCGAAAAAGACATACCAAGTACTGATAACGTTGCTAGGCGATTATCTCCTAGCCCAAAGAGAAGTCCCCCCTAGTCTTTGAAGATCAGACAACCCCAAAACACTGGCCTGGAAGAAAGCCAGAGAACAACCGAGGCTGCGCAGGGCAACAGGGTGAAAAGTTCATCAGTGAGGAAGAAGAGGTACTTCATCTTTACGACCCCTCCACAGGAGATTGCGACCCCAGCCCGGAGCTTGGAGAGTTCATCGCACAGGCGCAAGAGGAGGAGATCTGATTACCATGAGAAGCGAGGGGAGGCGGGGGTAGACTATGTATATGTATAGGCGTTTTATGAATATGCACTATTTTGTAACATATAAGCCGGATGGGAGCTGCAAACGATGTGCATGCTTGTGGTGGAGCGATCCCCCATGCGCCCAGCGCTGAATAAACATACCCACTTTATAACTCCAAAAGTTAGAGTGATTTCTCCGCAAATCAGTTTTTAGCAAAATCTGAAGCTAAAACCAAAACCTTAAACATCGTAGCATTCTTGTTATCATCATCAGTTTTTCCTTCCCCCTATCAGCTTTTCCCTTTATCTTCATCTTGATGCTAGCATGCTTACTGAAAGTCTTCCTGTTGCTCTTTATGACTCTTGCCAGTTGTGTCTTATTTTACATCTTGAGCTTTAATAATTTTTTTCCACATGTTTGTCCTTAATGATTTGACCTCTTTTTCTGTGTTCTGTATACTCCCTTCATGCAATTGAAATCAGTGAATAGTCAATACTTTACTAAAGCTAGTTCTTTTTCTATACTTTCTATCCTTCCACTATGTGTGGTCTGTGATTATGCTTTTAATATAGTTTCTTGATTAAACTGCCAAATTTCTTCTTCTTCAGACTTTTTTCTCACAGAATATAAGTTCTCAAAATTCTTAATTATTCTTATAATAAATTTGCATGTCCAAGGTTTAGTTAATGTAACATCTCAGAGTCAGGAGTTTTCCCCAAGGGAAATCTATAAAGACAGTTGAACACATTGTAGTTTTTCCTGTTCTTTGGGCTTTGACCTATTTCCCACAGTCATCCAGACATTTTCATCTAACAAATCCCCTGCTATTGAAGGGCATACCCTGGAACTCGCCTGCTCTCTTGCTGTGACACATTGTAATTTGTTATCATTGTTATCAGTCTTAATATTTTTTCTAACGAACTAAAGGTAATCTTGGGGTTTGGTGTTATGCAGAAATATGTGAATAAATGTTTAGAACAGCCTACCTATTATGTACTTAGTCAAAATTGTCCAGGGACATTGACAAGTGCCAACAGATCTTCATTAGTCTACATTCCTTTAACATTAACTTAATGTATGCAGTTGTTAAATGGGTATTTTTTTGCATAAAAATTTCCATTTAAATTTTTACATCAGTACAGGATACTTTTATGCAAAGCTCTAACACCTAATGAGTTCTTCACCATTTGTTAGTCAATTATTTGTGCTAAAACAGAGAACTTTATTTTTTTTCCTTTTATGTTACTTTTATCCTCTCTCTGAAAATAACTAGAAAATAAAGGGAAGCTCAGGAAAGCAAAAGTTTACTCTAACTTTCTAATTACATGCGAAAACTGTATGTTATGGGTAGCTGATATCTGTATTTCTGCTGCAGTTGGATTTATACTATCTGTCTTGGCCAGGACAGAAAAAATTCTTAATTCTAACAATTAAAATGAAATAACAGTTGAAGGTCTTCTTATCCAATTCAGAAATATCCACCTTAAAATGTAACATATACTTGACCTTGGAAAGGTACTCATTATCAGATAACCACATGGCTTCTTTTAAATTTATTTGTAAAGAAGGGATACTGCCACAGAGAATTAATCGGATATGATGCTCATAAGGTAATACGAATCACAAAAACAATCCTGAATAGCTATTGTGGTAAGAGCAGTGAAATGGAACTCAAACAGTGCAGATGAGAGAGCCTCAATTAGCTTGATAGGATAGGAGCTACCCAATGGAGAAAGAGCCATCAAATACAGTATCTACTCAATGATTATTACATGCAAATGGAAAGTATCTCCCTAAAGCCAAGCACAGCTATTTGCCATATGAATGGGAAACAATAAATTAATAGCTTTGTTACTGTAGGATGTTTTCCTATTCATTTCCTAAATCTTTCCCTTGTAGGATTCTTAAGCATCTAATAACATTGTTGAACTCAGATTGAGACCTTACTTCAATGTGGGTACTAATCTGCCACTATTCTGTCCATGGTTTCGGTAAACTTGTTCATCATGCTTTCCTACTATGAAATTATTTTTTTCACGTTTTTGCAACTGACCAAAAGATTCAACTGTTACTGTAGCATAGGGATGGTATCTCAGGGAGGAATACAGATAAGACAGTGTGATACCATCATCTCCATTTGAAGCAAAGTTTTTTAAAAAATCCGCAGTATATATTTTTGTCAGGGGAGTAGGGTAGTCAAGGAATGGAGAGGAATATCCTTCAATTGGCTTTCTTATTGCTGGCAAAAATATAGATACAGTCACAAAACCGTGGGGATACTTGTGACCTCAAATTAATGCTTTCCACTTAAATGGTTGTCTTACATTTTCAAATAGATCTCCACCCAGACAAATGAATTTGTCACTGCAACACAAGGAGACATCCATGGAGCCATCTTTAAGTGAGTGAGAAAGGGGAGCAAGGAAACAGTATTTGTGAAGAATAACCTGGTCTTGAACATGGATTAGGAACTAGAGGAATATTCTGGCTGCTGACCTGCTGCATTCATGCTTCAGCATCTTCACAGCTCTTTTATACAAGTAGCTTGATTAAAGCTGCTGCACAGTAAGCTGATTCATATTAGTCATGCTAGATAATAAAGGCAAGTAAATTTACTTTCTTAATATTGTTCATTCTTAACAGAGGACATCAGACAGTCATCAGTCTGCAATCAACACCACTGTGATCTGGTTTGTTCCATTTTATTGCAACCTTGTATCTCCTTTTGGTGAACTTTCACAGGACTTTGTGGTACAAAATAGGAACAAATTGCTTATACACAAATTTATACTTAAGTGAAACTTTTTTCTTAGAGTGCTGAAATATTCATCATAAGAAAAACAGGTGCTTTAGCACAAATAATTTCTTATAAAAAAGTCTGCTTTTTTCAGGGTAATAAAGATAAAAATTTATTTTCTGACTTTCACTTGATGACTGCAATATATGTTACGGAGATAATGTGAAGATATGCCTCACTTTCTGCTGAGTAAATTATACAGTTTTTTCAAGGACTATCAAAAGACTACATTTATCCACATTTTCACTTAGCCTCTGAAAATACTGAAAGCAGACCTCAGGTAAAATATTGAAATATGTACGCTCATAGCAGCAACAGATATTTGGGACAAGAGGAGAAAGCACACACAAAATTATGACTATATATATGCTATACTTTGACTCAAGATAATGAACCTGCCTAAAATATACACCTCTATAATGAGACCTAGCTGTGGAAATATTTCACCCATGGCTAACACTGGTTTGGTTTCCAAGGCGCTCTCTCTAGAATCAGACAGAGTCAATGTTTAGGTATCATGCAATATGTAAGCATGGGCAAAAGAAAAGGCAGATGATTGTCATTTATATTTATGTCCGATGTATACTGTGTGATGGAAATTCACTTCTTTAGTGAGGAGTTAATCTTTAAACCAGTTTGTCTAGTTTGCAATTTCATTCAGGAAGGAGTCAATATTCTAGTATTCACCAGCTCTTATACAAGTCACTATTGTCTGGATGAAAGAAAAGAATTCATGAAAACAAGGCTTCTTACTAACTTGTCATACCTAACAAAACCACAAATACTTCCAGTCTATGGAAAAACTTTCAGTTAGGTTAATCTGATTTATTTTATATACCCACACTGGGAAAACATAATTTACTTACTGTGTCTATGTCTTCTCATTGACTATTAAAGGAGCCTGATGCAAGTAGCTAAGGACTAAACATTTACGTTGTCTAAATCTAGATTAGACACTCTGCATTCTGCTTAAATTACAAATCTATTATTCAGAATTAATATCAGTTAACTACCTGGGTAAACACAAGATAATTACAGGTGTGTATCAGCATTTTTAATAGTGTGAATAAATTTGAAGATAAAAAGTGTACCTGAACTAAGATTTGAGCTCCAAGGTCCTTTCCAAGACCACATATTCGGCCAGTGAAGCTAGAAATATAGTTTAAGAAGACACCATGAGGCATACTCCAGAGGCTATGTACCCAGACTGGCTTGTTGAATGGTGTAGACACTTTTTTATACCGCATTAATGAGTCAGGTATGTTAGAAGCCAAACTGTCTGCAGAAATTTCTTCCAGACATCTGCAGATCACCTGCTAGCTTCCTGGGGTTTGGGATGTAACCAGATCATGAAGTTTCTAGTGTTTTGATCTGGTGTGTGTCTTTATTTTGAGATAGATATTTAATTCCTAAATCAATCATCTCCTCCTGGGAAAGGTCAAACATTAAAATCGTTGTTACACCAGCATCTCCACAAAGTTATATTCAGGGTTCAACTTCATCCACGTATCTAGCTCCACTCTAGCTCCATTGCACAGCTTTGCTATGTATCTAATCGAATAGTCTATGAACTAAGTGAAACCAAGAAATTGGCCCAAATCTCCTCTGTATTCCCTGTGTTTCCGTGTAACCCTGTATACAGAATAACCATATATACATAATAATTACTATTATATTTTCTGAAAATGACTAAGATGATCCGTATAGTACATCATTGTTGAAACCAAAATTATTTGTTTACAGCATGGTGCCAAAGGCGTAGGTAGAGGGCTGCCCTGGGAAGCTACACAGCAGTCCGGTGTTTGAGAGCAACAGGTCTGCACAGGGTGAAGGGAGTTTAATCCCATCCATACCAGCTAGAAGGAACAGTTGATAGAACCTCTGGATCTAGATTTTATTTTCATCTCAGAGGACACTGGATGGTTCCCTACAAAACAGAGCCCAGGCTCTCCATCCTCAGCAGGGAATGGGAATATAGTTCTGGAAGCAAAATGAGCTGCAAAATTATAGGATAGAAAATGAATCTTACGCTATTGATACCTAAATATTTTGTTGTCATTTCAAGTCACTTAAAAGCTGGGCATGTAATTTAAAATTCTCATCTTGCTTGTTGGCAAAACTAGTCAACAAAGACACATGAGTACCACCAGAAAGAAATAGAAAGACCTTTATACTGTCTGGATTAGACATCTATGTTAAAAACAGAGGCACTGGAATGGAGGTAACTCTAAATCTTCATTGCCAATTATATAAACCTAGATGAATACATTAAGTTTGTTTATTTTTAGGTGAAATAAAGGTAAATGAGATAAATGCCAGCTCTAGTGCTTAATTAATTACAACAGAAATTTAACAGGAAATGGAGCAATTGTTTCCAAACCTTTTAATTCCTATTACATGATGACACTATTTAAAAGATACACTGTGCTAGGGAAATCTGATTATGTATTTTTTCTAAGCTAATCACCTGCTCAAAATACAAGGAAAATCTTTTCTTCAGTCCAGAGATCCAGTAAAAAGAGAGTGTTAGATCAAAATATAAAGGCTTACATTCCAGATTTTAAACAGACTACTGAAATGAACAGTAAAGAAAATATTTTGCTAAAGTGAAGTAAGTATTTTTAAATTGACACATAATTTCAGGATTAGCCTTGCTAAGGCTGAAAAACGTGTGTTTATTATTTATTTATGTGTGCGTTTATTTATTTATTTATAAATCTCTTGGACCATGTGATATTTGTTTGAATGGGCTACAAGTTTATCACAGAAGTAATGAAAAATAGAAAATCACCTTTTAGGTCACATAGTCCACACATTGTTATTGCAGTGTTTCAATTTTACAGCACTTTTTTTTTTTTTTTTCTGTCAGTTTTGCTCACTCCAAAATCCATCATGTTAATTTAATGTTGCTGGTTTAATATATATAAATATACCGTATATGTACAAACACTTTTAAACAAACATATGGGGGTTTTCAGCACGATGAATTCATGCTAGTGTATTTGGCAGTTCTCTTCGCCTCCTACATTCAGTCTGTTCTATATAATGGGCTTAAATCTCTGCTCAGTACAGTAAATTGTACCAGCATCAGCCTGCATTACTCAAATTTAAAATCTCTCTTTTATTTTCTCTTTTGACTGTTTATGATTTCTCTCTCTTACATGCATGTAAACACAGTCTCTCAGCTTCTCTTCCATGCTTTGTCTCCTGTCTTGCCTAACACACAGAAACAGATCTAACAGATTTTTCAGTTGTCTGAGATTCTTCAAAGCTCTTTTGCTGCAGAAATCCTCCTGTGTTCACCCCAAGTTTTGTGGGCTGATTTAGTATCACCTCAACCTACTTTTCTGCTGCAGAAAGGGTCAGAGACTTCAGTGGCAAGCAAAAGAGGAGCAAAAGCAGGTGGCTAGGGAAACCTCTGAGAGGAAGGAGGAGAAATGGAGTGATCTCTCTGGTTGACAGCTTTGAGGAGCCAGGGAAATGGTTTTGGATATTGGCTGTGAGTCTCTCTCATGGTCAATAGGGTCCCTGATTACAGAACGTTGTTCCCGTCACAGATGTTGCATAACTCTCTAGATGTGATATGTAAAATGAACATTTCCAAGTTCTGTTCAAAATGGTGTGTTGCCATTCAGACACAAAACTAAAATGAACAGATACTGTGATCAGGAATACCTGATCATCCTGGATGACAACTCACGAACAGAGTGAGTAAGTACTGTGAGACATTTTCCATTTGCATTTCTGTCAATACACAGAAAAAATCGTGACAGTCACTCTAAAGTCTTACAATAAAAACCTCCACCAAACCAGTAGGTTCATCTTTGCTTGTTTAAATTTCTCTCAGAGTCAATATGATAAGCAAACGTATATCATGATGAGTATACACATTCTGAATTGTTATCAGTTTAGATCAACAATAAATTCTGAAGTTCAAAGAAAATACATTTGTGAAAATGTTCTGTGACATCAAAGTGAGTCATGAACAGGGACATATATACCAAGATTATAATGGTTAACAGTTTGAAATGTTTACTTATTTTTGTCATTCATTAAAAAAGACACTAAATTCAATGCTTTAAAAGCAATGACTCTGACAATATGCAACAGTGATATTTTTACTACTCATAATGCCCATCTACTAAAATGTACCTATCCCAGTGTTGGTCTTAGAATGCTTTAGTCGTGAAAAATAAATACTGGGGTTTTTTTCATAGATTAATATAAATGGTACATAACTAATTAGCAAAACACTGTGCTGAATTATGGTTTAGGAAATACAGTTTCCATTAATTTAGTTTATTAGAAATATAAACACACAGACACAGTTAGACCTTCTTGAAATTTTCCCAATTGGATTACTTGATATTAAAAAGTATTTTATTTACCTTTTCTTATTCAAATAAATTCTGTAATTGTCATCCCCATTTAAGATATAGATGTAAACTATTGAGCCAATTTCATCCTTACTGTAATTTCGCAGACTGAGAATTAAGTTTAGAATATGCATATATGTATGTGTGTGTGTGTGTGTGTGTGTGTGTTTGTGTGTGAGCTTGCATATATAGTTATATATGTATGTGTATATCGTGTAAAACTACAAACAATAAACAAGGAACAGAAAATTGCCAATATTATACTCAGCTGCTACCTGCTTTCTGGAGATAGTCACCTTGCAAGAGGAATATTACTATAGAAGGCTAACCAGGCTTTTCTGCTGTAAACATCTGCTTATATTAGTTAAGCTCATCAACAAAAGTTTGGTGCAATTAATGTATGCAGCTTTAATGAAACATATAAAACAGTAATTGCAGCCATAATTATAATATAATTAAATTGCAATCATATAATTAAAGTAAGCTACATAAAAACTTTGCCTTTGAAACAACTCAAAACAGCACTGTACCCTTTTTAACATCTGATATCTACTTCTTTATAATGTTTTCTTCCAAATATAGAGAGACAGTAGTAGAAATTTAATAGAAAACAACAACAGCAAAACTTATGTAGTGTAATTGATGAACTTGCATGTGTTTTCTGTGCATTTGGTTTTTACTGAGTAAAGATACTCAAGTGCAGATATACTATTTATAGCTGTGGTCTTGTCAAATTGCATTAGGAAAGCAAGTCTAGGTCTGGTCAACACTAAGGTATCAGACCTCCAAGGAGTCATAAGGTGCTACAGGAAGAGATAGTACAGATTCCATACATAACATCTTCTAAGTTGATCTCACCATAATGTTAAGTGACATTGTGATTTTACGAGCTGCCATTGGAGGATATGACAGGATACCTACTGTCATTTACGAATACCAAAGTCTGGCAGTGTTCTATTAGTAGAGAAAGAAAAAAGAATAAATCAGGGGGACAGAGTGCCTCTCAGGAAACCTAGTTGTTTATTCCTGATATTTGGGTGTTTTAATCTGTTCTCATTGCTGCCTAGTGACTTGTCCATTTTCTCGTGTAATCTGTGTTCCTGAAGGATTAAAAAAAAAAAAAAAAATTTACAATGTGACCCATTTTTTTTCAAACACAGGAAAGGGACATTTGGTTTTATTTTGTTGTCCTCCCACTTTTTCAAGGGAGACAGTATTTAAATGAAGATGTCTTGTGGACATCTCGTTCATATACAATCACATTGTTTGGGACCATTTTAATTTGCTAACTAGTTAGAAAATTCCCAACAACTTTTTTGCTTCTACAGAACATCATTCTTTGAAAAAAAAAAAAAAAAAAAAAAAAA
>NW_020799091.1:33662012-33674834 GCF_003259725.1 Athene cunicularia | reverse complement strand
CATAGGTCTGCTTTGGAATGATCTACAGTGGAAATCGAATGCCGTCTATTTTACCTATTTCTTTTTTCTTTTCTATTTTTTTTTTGTTTGTTTTCCCAAGTGATTGCTGAGAGTCACAATAAGTAGCTTTGAAAGTAATTTTTGTTTTATTTAAACAAGAAAACATAATAAATATTACAATTTTTTTATGGCTTTGTACATTTATTTGAATGAAAGTTATGATCAGAAACAGGAAGAAAAATCAGCTTTGCATAATGTATGCATGGTTTGTATCAGGTCTGAAAACCAGAAAATCATTAAATCTTTTTTGGACTGTCAAGCATTTAAGTAAGAAGAGAGTTTCATGAAGTTACAATACAAAAACAAATTTCAGTAAAAAGGAGTCTCACAGAACTCTTCAAACCTTTTTCTTCAAATATTCAACTCACAGGTAGTTTTGGTCAAAATACAAGAAGAATTGAAAACAGGGTTAAAACACCAGGATGGACCTCATGAGCCCCACCTTCTACACTCTCTATTTTTCACCCTAGACCATTTAACTTCACAACTTCACTCATAAAACTTTTAGTCGTTGATGTTCCTTCCATGTATGAGATTTATATGCACACAATTTATAAACCAGGGGTAGCTGCAAACCATTTGCAGATAAACATCTGAAGATGAATTTATGGGTAAGACAATTAATTGGCACATTAAATATATTTGGGTTTGGTGTTTTGTTTTGTTTTTTTTTTTTTTAATCTAGTTATTTAAGCATCATAGTACTGGGTTTGCATGGCAAGGTTTGGTAGAGGGGTGGCTACAGTGTTGGCTTCTGTGAGAAGCTGTTAGAAGGTTCCCCCGTGTCTCATAGAGCTGATGCCAGTCAGCTCCAAGATGGACTTACCACTGGCCAAGGCTGGGACCATCAGTAATGGTGGTAGCACATCTATGAAAACACATTTAAGGAGGGGGAAAAAAACCCTTTGCAATGGCATCCAGATAGAGGGGTGGGGAGATGAGACAATATGTGGAGGAACCACTCTGCAGAGACCAAGGTCAGTGAAGAAGGAGGGGCAGGAGGTGCTCCAGGCACCGGAGCAGAGATTCCCCTGCAGCCCTGGTGCAGCCCATGGTGAGGCAGCTGTGCCCCTGCAGCCATGGGGGGTAACGGGGGAGCAGATCTCCACCTGCAGCCCGGGGAGGAGCCCACACCAGAGCAGGTGGATGTCCAAAGGGGGCTGTGACCCCACTGAGAACACACACACCAGAACAGGCTCCTGGCTGGACCTGTGACACCCTGGAGAGAGGACCCTATGCTGGGGGAGGTTTGCTGGCAGGACTTGTGACCCAGTGGGGATCCACACTGAAGCAGTCTGTTTCTGAGGGACTGCACTTTGTGGAAGGGACCCATGTTGGAGAAATTCATGGAGGACTGTCTCCCATGAGAGGGACCCCACACTGGAGCAGGGGAAAAACATAAGGAGGAAAAAGTGGCAGAGACAGCATTTGACGAATTGACCACAAACCCCATTCTCCTGTGCAGCTGGGTGGGAGGAGGTAGACAAAATCTGGAATGAATCTGAGTCCTGGAAAAATTGAGGGGTGGGGAGGAAGGTGTTATAAGATTTACTTTTATTTCTCATTACTCTGATTTGTTTGGTAATAAATTAAATTAATTTCCCCGTCAAGACTTTTTGCCTGTGATGGTAACTGGTGAATGATCTCTCCCTGTCCTTATCTTGACCCATGAGCCTTTTGGTTTTTATTTTTCTCCCCTTGTCTAGCTAAGGAGGGGAGAGACTGAGCAGCTTTGGCTGGGACCTGGTGTCCAGCCAGGGTCAACCTACCACAATCATTTTTATTACTCTCTATAATTATTCTTCTTTTAAGCTGTTTACATGCAAGTCCATACCCATGAATACTTCCTCTTTTGACCAAAATTTGAAAATTATTCTGATAGAAATCTCTGCGTAGAGAGCATTTTCTCTGTGACATCTAAAACTGTAATGATATTCTTATTGTAAATGAATCATTTAAATAACACTATGGAACATTAAAGAAGCATACAGTAGTGAGCTAATGATGATTGCTGAATTTTCCCTAAACAGCTTCTTACCAATGTAGTTCCATTTTACCTTTTTATCTATTCATAACTGAATTACCAAAAATATTAAAACTGAAGTGAGAAGGAAAATGGATATCTATCTGCATGAGGAAACATTTATCTATAACTATCAGTATCCCATGTGATTATGGCATCTTTGATTCATGGATCTTACCTGTAAAAATTATGAGTTACTGTCATCCCAAAGCTCTTTTAATTCATTTAGAAAATATTTTCATTCTCATAGTCTCTTTTGTTTAAGAGAAGTCTGCATTAAGAGTAATAACCAGTAGCTCTAAAAACAAACAAAAAATGCCTATTTTTCTTCAGTCTGAAGATAGGAAACTTAGGCAGCTCAGTTTTCACTACTTTTTCCAAGGTAATGTATACCAAACACCTTTGAGGTGTCTTGACACCCTATAGGATGTCCACTAGCTATGCTTGCTCTCTTAATGCTAACAGACTACAAAGAAAACATTTTTTGAAATTGCCTAACTACGCTATATTTCACAAGTGATTTTCAAAGTATTATATTTATTTACAATATAAAATTAGATGTGATGCACAGTGTGCACTAGCATCACCTTTTCAAAACAATCATATGTGGTCCTTACAAATGTTTTCTATGTGAAGACAAAAAGAATAAAACTCTGGTCAGTTTGTGTATGTCAACATTTTCTTACAGGACCTGATCTGAAGATTTTTTTGGGAAGAGTCTTTCTGTTATCATCAGCAACCAACTCTTAATAGAGACCAACCACTAGAGCAAATATTCATAAATGTACACAGGATGTTGCTGACTGTCCAATAAAATCAGCATTTGACATGTGGTGTCTATATAATACATTACTAATCCAAAATGTTTTGTGAAGGTTTCATTTTAAAAGCACACTATAAATACCAATGAAGTCACAAGAGGAGGTAAATTCTGAATTGCAGTTTCAGAATTAAAGAAAAGTAATAAACAAAATAAAAGAAATAAACATAGTATAAAGGCTTTAAGCTTTTTTTTTTTTTAATTTTATAGTTTTATCATAGGCTAGACAGTTTTAATGATAACTAATCTTCAAAACATACTGCAATAATGCAAGATTCTTTGCCTATTTCAAGATATTATTTAATGAGAAAAGTCTGATATCTTAAAACTTGTTTTCTGGTGATCAGTGAGTAGGTGCTGAGTCTGGAAGACAACAACATGCTCAGTGGCCAAAAGGCATGGAAATAGAGCAGAAAATAAATGGTCAAACAAAATTTGCATTATAAAATGCTTAATTAGATAAAAAATATTTTTCTATATACAATGTGCAAAGACACAGAAATCAGGTTTGATAGTGATTTCTGGTCTTGAAAATTTAGGCTATGACTAGACTTTGATAATAGCGATTATAAAATAAACTTTTCTCCAGTCTTGCACAATTCTAATTTGGAGCTTTTACTCTCAACTTGTAAGCTGTTTAAATTACTCATTTTCATGAACATGAATACGTAGTACGATCCGGTATGCCCTAGAGTATGTCTAGTGGCTTCCACAGACACTTGAGAAGGACATAGCAGTGTCTAAGGTCACATGTCACATGTACCAGCTCCATGTCAGTTCTTCTGATATCCTAGGATGCCTCATACAGTACTAGGTGCCTGCATTTGGACAAGTTCATCAGCTCTTACTGTCTTTCACAGTTATTCTTTTGATGGCAATATGACTTTGTGTTGGTTACCAGTGGGCTGGTGGAGCAGACTGAAATTTTTTTGCTCTCTACCCATTTTTCTACCCTGGATGAGTAGTGGAGAGGAGTGGGTGAATATCATAGAAACATACAGAGTGAAATACCTCACATTTTCAGGGAAAGTTTCCCTTGTTTGTTGTGTTTTGGTTTTTGTTTTGGGTGGGTTTTTTTTTTGTGTGGGTTTGGTTTTTTGTTTTTGTTTTTTTTTTTTTTAAAAAAAAAAAAAAAAAGTTTTTCTAATCTTTTCCAGAATCAAAGGCAATGCTATTTGCTCTTCCAGACAACATTATCAGTTACATGTTCCAGGATGGCATTAAATCCCCCCAGTATATTTCACCTAGTTTTCTGTGCTTTTCCTGTGCTATCTGACCACCCTTCTTCTGCCTAGCATTCTATTTTAATGAAATAATGTATTTTTATTGTAAAAAAAAATTATAAGAAGAAGAAACTCACAGACCCAAATGAAATCATCTAAGACCTGTAGTAGCCTCATAGCAGATGCTGTCCTCTCTTCATTAAAGGATACTAGGGCAGATAAGTAGCTAGAATTAAGTATTATTTATTTAGGACCCAGGGTTACTTTGACTGTTGCTTAAAAGTTTATGTCTCTTTTGTGATACTTTTCATTTACTCTGCAAATGAGCAAACCTTAAATAATCTGATGTAATATAAAGTATACAGGAAGGAAAAAAAAATATAAGGGTTTTTTCCTAGTATTTAAATTCTTCATCATCTGAATTTTTTACTTGATTTCTATTGTAAAAAATGTATAAATAAGTCATTTGTTGTCAGATTTAAAGAATGCTAGTGGAAAGAAGAGATATTTTACCTAAGAAGCATGTGGAAGTCTCCTTAACTTATAGACACACTAGGCACTGATTTTGTTTTCACTGCAGGCTACTGATAGAAAAATAATACAGTAATATATCCTTAACTTCTACCACAACACACAACGTCAATAAGAATGAGACGAATTTTCTAATGTTGTTTTTCAAGTGTTACATAGTCTCTATACACAATAAGTAAAAATTCTTTTCACCATGCAAGAAACTTAAGTAGTAGCATAACACAGCTGTTCATTTAACAAAATAATAATTTAGAAAAAAAAAAGAAGGAGGATGGGAGGAGATACACCAGATACTGGAGCAGAGAGTCTCTTGCAAAACATGGAGAAGACTATGGTGAAGCAGGTTGTTCTCCTGCAGTCTGTGAAGGACTATGATGGAGCAGATATCTGTACTGCAGCATGTGGAAGACCCCACATTGGAGCTGGTGGACAGGTCCCAAAGGAAGCTGAAGTCTACAGACAGCCCACACTGCAGCATGGGGAAAGTGTGAGTAGGAAGGAGCTGCAGAGAGGAACTCTTACGGACAGATCGCAGCCCCATTCTCCATCCCCTTGCATTGCTTAGGGTTAGGGTAGAAGAAGCAAAGCTAAACTTCAGGAAAAGGAGTGAGGAATAATGTTTTGGTTTTAATTTTGTCTTTGTTTTTCAGCATCCTATTGTTTATGATGCCAATAAAATAATTTTCTCCAAGCCATAGAGTCATATTATAGAATAATAAAATGGCTTGTGTTGGAAGGGACCTGATAGATTATCTAGTTCCAATCCCTCTGCAGGGACATCTTCCACTAGACCAGGTTGTTCAAAGCCCCATTCAACCTGGCCTTGAACACTTTTTCTCTTTGGGCAACTTGTTCCACTGCTTCACCACTCTCACACTGAAGAATTTCTTCCTTATATCTAATCTAAATCTACGCTCTTTAGTTTCAGTTTAAAACTACTACCCCTCGAACTATCACTACACTCTTGATAAAGAGTCCCTCCTCATCTTTCCTGTAGACCCCCTTTAGGTACTGGAAGGCCACTATAAGGTCTCCCTGGAGCTTTCTCTTTTCCAGTCTGAACAAGTCTGAGTCTATCAGCCTGTCCTCATAAGGAAGGTGCTCCAGACCCCTGATCATCTTTGTGGCCCTCCTCTGGACCTTCTCGAGCAGGTTCATGTCCTTATGTTAGGGGCCCCAGAGCTGGACTGTACTCCAGGTGGGGTCTCACAAGAGCAGAGTAGAGGGGGAGAACCACCTCCCTTGACCTGTTGGCTACACTTCTTTTGATGCATCCCAGGGTACTGGTTGGTTTTTTGAACTGCGACTGCATATTGTTGGCTCATATTCAGTTTTTCAGCAGTTTGGTTTACTTGTTATGGTAATTGGTGAGTGATCTCCCTGTCTTTATCCTGGCCCATGAGATTTTTCGTCTTGTTTTCTCCTCCTGTTCTGTGCAGGAGGGACAGTGAGAACAGCCAGGTGGGCATCCAGCAGCCAGGTTTGGTCAAGCCACCACACAGATTAAGAATGGGGTGAATATGTTAATGGATTTTAAGAACAGCACCTCCTCCAGCTGGTACCTCCCAGGACTCCTTCTACCTACTGCCCTGTGGTCCCTGCTTAGGCTGAGGGATGCTGCTGTGACTTTACTGGTTTCAAGTTCAACCAGTAGCAAAGATGAGCATGCATGCCAGAGACACAGACATACAGATGCAGACACACACACACAGACAGAGGACACAGACACGGCCAGGTACGCAGACAGCCACAAACCAAGGTGCTGCCCCCAGCAGCGCCCACACTCAGGACTTACACCAGACACGAGCACAGACAGCCACGTCCCTTCCTCCTCCTCTCAGGCTGGCAGAGGCAGGAGGTCACTAGTGCAGCACACGCACCGCTCTCCAGGTTCACAGGTACACATACAATCACACATCCCCCGAGCACCAGCAAGGTCCCTCTGCCCACCCAGCACCGCTGCCCGGATCCAATTGTTAATAATATTATCTTGAAGTATGGTTTATGTTCATAATTATTTTTTTCTTTGTTCCTCGACATGTAGCCTTAATCCTCAAACTGTCTGCAATGGCTATTTAATCTCATTACCCACTGATCTCTTATGGTTATTTTAGCTTGATCTTCACTATTACTACGGACATAACTCTTCAGATGAGTGCTAATTATGTTTGAGGAGCTAATCCTGTTTTTGGAATTAATAGGAATGATAAGGATGAGATATAGTGATATAATTCTGGCACCTTGATATGTCAATTATTAAATGTTTTCTGCATTGTAATGATGCACTTGTTTGACTCAGGCATGAATAACTTCTACTAACTAGTTATCACATTTTCAGGCTATCAATAATTAAAAAAATAATTTTTAAACCCAAATTATTTTCTTCTGGACTTTAAGAAAATTGGGTTGGTTCAATATTTTTAAAAGATAATATATACCCACAAACATGAGTTACGTGTTGCGTGATAATTCCCATTGACAATTGTTGTTTAAGGCAGCTCACTTTATCCATTTTTAATACTTTAGATATGCTCTTTATTGCTCATAAATCCATGATCACAAAGAAAGGAAAAGCTGGTTTCATAACATTACTCTGTCATTAACCTCAGTTGTGCAAGTGCAGTTACCATGTGTAAAGAACAGTCCCAGACTCTTAAATCTGTACATATCATCATACTACCATCTGTGGTGGTCATCTGCACTAGGGTGTCCAAGCAATTCAAACACAGAAAGATTTATAGTCTTTGCTGTTAAAAAGGCAAAACTTTGACAGTTAAACAGTAGGTAAGAAATCTATCCAATAGCAAGCAATCTCAGTTTTATGTTATTTTCGGGGTACTGTAGAAAAGAAGATTCTCAAGCCAAACAAGGCAACAGTGTCATGAACTCTCAGTTCTCTGGTTCCATACATGAAATGAACAATGCTCTCCAGTTTTCCATAAGTCAACAAGAACTGCAACTCATCTTAGTTAGGAAAATATTTACAATATGGAGTACAGAAGTACTATATTTTTAAGACTGACAGAACGTTAGAATAGCCTGACATTCACAAAAACCATCAGAATTTTAGCAGAAAATGTTCACAGAAAAATTAATTTTGGATCTTCATAAGAAATGGATAATTCTCAAAAAATTCAGATACTCATTTCAAATAATCACACTGCTGAAATGTTAAATATTTATGAAAGTTTCTCTGATCTTAGAACTTCCTCCTCTTGACTATATTTCATTATAATTTTATTCCTTACCCTAAGCATATGCCTTATAACTCTATACCTTCTCTATATCTCTATGAGCTATCTGCAACAATTTTTCCTGACTGGTGAATTCCCACCACCATAGTTAAATTTGAAGAGTTAAGAGGCACATGCTAAAAATGAAATATTTATCCTATTGTAATAAATATCTCACCATGCTGTTATAGTCTAAGAGTAATAATAAAAAAAAAATTTGCAACTCATTAAATAGTAATATAACAATAAATATTTGTTTTAAAATATTTACAGCTACATGCAACTTTCTGCATCACAGAAGTAGGGTAGGCTGCTTAGACTGCACAATATATTTGCTGATATTTTCAGCTCTGCTTAATAAAATAATAACATAATTTATTGTCATTTAAAAACTGAAGACTAGAGCCACAAATTCATTTAGAAAACTTTTTCAGTGGGAAGAAGGTCTCTAAAAGACTTACTGCCTAAAATTTAGTATAGATAAAATATATTTTAGTTATATTTGCCACTGATGTTAACCACTGTACAACATTAATATGCAAGATTGTTATAATTTTCTTATAGCGGTCTTTAATGAAGAATTAATTTTCCTCTAAAAAAAGTAAATTTGATGAAATTGAACTGGTAATGTATGAAAATAATCCTTTTACAATTAAATGAATAACACATTATTAAAAACGACAACTAAATTATATATATATATATATATATATAAAAGAGACTGTTAAAGAGAATAATAAAATAAATTTCCTGAATGAAGAATTCTGATATAACTTCTGAGCCTTTAGGAAGTCAGATGCCAAAAGAAAGGAAGAGGAAGAAGACACAATGAATTTCAAAGGTTTGGTTTTTTTTTCTGAGCTATTAAAAATAATTGTGTGTGTATATAATTGTGTGTGTATATAAATATTGTGTATGTATATTACTGACGTATAAAATTCCTGGCAAATGTTACTTTCATCTTAATGTTGATTATGATCTTTAGAATTTATTTCTGATATGGGAAGGAGATTTTTGTCTTGCAACAATGCTGTTTAACCCCTATTTTGTAATGCTAAGCATGATAGATGAATTTAAAACAAAGCAAACTCCTAAACTCCCTTGAAAACCTTCACTCTCTATTACACAAATAAACCATAAAAGAGAAAGTAACAGGAATGTGAGGAAAATTACTATTAAGTGATGACCTAAAACTTGATCTCATTGTTCTGCCAACACCAGCGGAACTGAAAAGACTTTGTCACATTCTTTAGACATATTGACTAAGAATAAAACACATACCTTATATAACTGAGGAACTGATCAAGGATTAGATCTGACATGACCTGACATTCCTTGAAGAGGAATTTAGACCATTGCGCCTAACCAGGAAAACTGTCTAAATGAATCAGAGTAATAGAATCCTGTCTTAAATGAAAGCTCACTGTTGATAAAGGATACATGCACAACCATTTTCTTACAATTAGTCACCCTAAGTAAATTCATAAAATTCCCAAACTTTTGAGAAACATATACTCAGTTGAATCTGAGTTTGTTAGAGAAATAAAAAACCCAAGCCTTTGTGGTCTGTTTAGAAGTTCTATGTGGGTCTCAATTAGATATTTGGACTATATAGTCCACAGAATTTTTCTGAAGCATAAACCATATAATTGTGTTAAAAGATGTTTCATGCTTTAACAATTTCTCTGAATTGACTGTGAAAACATCATAAGATTACTTTCTTTTAGACAGATTCCCAGCTGTGGATCCTTTATAGGAGAGTCCTTCATACAGCCTTGAGGTAGTTCTGTAAGTGCTAGCAAGGAATTGGCCTATACACTCTTTCATTTTTTTTTTCTGTTTTCTGTAGTTCAGCATGCAAATCTCTTGTTATTTGTTTGTTTGTTTTCAGTTGCCTTCTCAGATGTCTAATACCCTCCATTCAATGTCTGTTGTAATAGTTAGCCTGAAAGCTCCTGGGTTTCCACTGGAATAAGACATTGAGATGCTTGAAATGAGACCACCTCATGGACAGACTACAGAAGCCCTAATGTATCTCCAACACTGACAAAGAAACACGAAGATATGTTTACTGCTTCAGATACATCTTGGTGAATAAAAGGGTTGGATACTGCCGTGCATACAGGTAACCACTGTTCCTGTGCAAGAGAACTTTTAGAACTATACTGAACCAATATAAAATGAGTTAAATGAAACATTAAGCAGAATGATGAAGATAATATAAGATATTGAAGACAATCCTACATAAAAAAAAACTTTGACATTAACTTGATTTTGATTTTTCAATCCTGCAAAAAACATCTTCTTCTTCATTACTGTACAGATGAAATATTAGACTAGTCTACTACTGATTGCAGATATAGTCTAAAGGAAGGATTTTTTAAAAAAAAAAATCAAAACTAAACTATTCAGGCTTTTCCCTTAATTTCCCCAAAACTTATTTCTGAAGGTCTGTGAATAAATTGTATCCCTCATGTATGATACTTTACATAGAAAGCAGCATTATTCTAACTCTTAAGAAAGAGTGAGACTGGATTAATATACAAAGGTTTCTTGCTATATTTTTTCCTGTTGCATCATAGGGGACCTTTTGCTCCATTTACTTTTTTTTTTTTTTTTTCCACACTATATATCATTTTTTCTTTTTTCCACAGTTACTGTTCCACAGGATGATGCCTTTATATTGTGTTATAGCACAATGATTAGAGAATTCAGGATATGGGAGAGCAGGTAAAGAACAAAATACAGTAAGTGGCTTAACGTGATAATTTATTTGAATGAAGCTTGCCAGAGAGATGATTTTTTATTTAGCTTAAAACTGGTTCCAGTGTCATTTAATTAGAACAAAGTAAGATCTTTACCTAAAGAAGGAATGTCTTTCAGGAACCTTCTCAGGAACAGAAATAACAAAAAAAAAAAAAAAAAAAAAAAAAAAAAAAAGTGACTTGGAATCAAATATACGACTTGGAGTCTGTTTTGCAAATCAGTTAGGAGTCTGAGCCTGATTGAATTTGCTTTGAAAGCTGCATCACAGGTGATTAATGCTTAGACACTAACATTGGCTTATAATTGCTAATGTCTTGTTAGAGGAGACAAAAACAAGTTATAGATTTTTGCAGTCATACTGTTAGGGTTAAAAAAACCCGTACAGTTTTCTTTAAAAATTTTAGCTATGTTGAATTACGTAAATTATACACATCTTACCAAGTGAAGATTGCTTTTTTAACTCAATAAATACAATGCAGCATTTTCCAAAGAATCAGCAATTTTCCCTCAAGTTGTCTGAAAAAGACTCTGAATTCAGAGAACATCTAGCAAAATCTTGCTTAGCTGTGAAAATAAGCCTGAGGATGCTCTGCCAAGCATTACAACAAACTAGCTAAATCATTGACTATAACCCACAACAGAAAGACTTCTAAATGGAAGAAGATATGGGCTGGAAACCTTTTCCTGACTGACAAAAATAGCAGCTGGACCGGGACAAATAGATAAAAGAGTGGATTTCAAAGTGCCATACTCTATTCCACAGACGAATAAGGACATCATGTTATTCACTCTCTAAGGACATTTAACAACATGCCACTTGAGTTTTATTTCTAAATATATTATTTATTTTGAAATATTACTTAAACATATAAACATGACCTAGAATAGTTCCTCTACTCTTTTATCTGATGATATTAATTAATATGTCAATTTTAAAAATAAGGGATTTAAAGTTACACAGCCATTGCTTTTGCAAAGCATGTGCTGACATGTTTTATTCTTCACATCTGACATGTTTTTTGGATTCATCTGAAGGGTAAAGTATAGCAATAGAGACAGGTAGGAATCTTTAAATTGCCTTTTTTGTTGTTCCCAGCAGTCAAATGGTTTCCCATGGGCATCTTTATCCTGTTCCTATTTCAGTGAATAAAAACAGTGGATAAGACCAAAAAGGAGCAAATGCAGGTGGACATGCTTTCTTGCATCTGACTTCTCTGCTTTCTCTTCGTTGCTGAGATTTCAGTAGACCACTGACAGACAGTTTACAGAGCAATGAGATCTCATTAGTTTTGTATTTATCACTATTTTTTTTTCTCCATATATACTTATATAAAATAACCTCAGGAAAAAACTAAGCACTTTAAATTCTACCCCCAAAACTCAACAAATCTAATAGCCATCCTTAATTTTAAAAATTCCTAGCAGTCTTGTTATTTCATGAAACTATATATTGTTTATAACCTTAAGCATGATGATAGTGGGATCCTGATCTAAACACCTAAATATAATTAAATGTACCTAAATAATGTATCGACCTGTTCATCGCTTCTAACACTCAGCATTGGGGCTTTTATAAAAGAATGTAATTAAAAAAAAAAAATATAGTATTTGCTAGTATGTGTTGTGAACTACTACATGAAGATTAAAAAAAAAATAATTTTTACTTCTGATTCTATCAGTTACAGATAGATTTGAGAAAAATCATTATGCAAACAAAATTTTATTATACCTGGTTCCAGGGTATTCTGCAGTAAATGAAGGGTGTCAGTGTTCTCATCAGACCAGAAACTATTCCAGTGAAAGCTCCACTAATGCAAAAATGCTTGCAGACCAGGGAATAAGACTGTGGCAATGCCTAAAATGCAGTGTTCCTTTTAATGACAATTACAGTCACCTCTGAGTTTGGATTAAGATCTTCTTTTACTCAGAGATGAAATTTGAGCATGTTACTTCCACATTTATGCTTCTGCCCATTTTTGAGGAAACACAACACAGCAAATTCTTTCTTTCTTTTTCTTTCTTTCTTTCTTTCTTTCTTTCTTTCTTTCTTTCTTTCTTTCTTTCTTTCTTTCTTTCTTTCTTTCTTTCTTTCTTTCTTTCTTTCTTTCTTTCTTTCTTTCTTTCTTTCTTTCTTTCTTTCTTTCTTTCTTTCTTTCTTTCTTTCTT
>NW_020799091.1:33618316-33661962 GCF_003259725.1 Athene cunicularia | reverse complement strand
AAAATAAAAATATTTTTAGTTTGAGAAAAGTGCTTTGTTACATGTGTCTGGTTGCTTCCTTCCTTTTTAAAATCTCCTAATTTTTACAGATAACTGTAAAGCCTCATCCCAGCTGCAATGAAATAAAAGGAAATCTTAATGCCTTCCATTAATTTTGGAGCTAGCCCACATTATTCTTCTGAATTTTACAGATTGTAATTGTTTCAGGGTTAGCAAAATAAAAACGAAGAAACAGCAATGTGTAAGAACTCTTGATAAAAGGACACATGGAAAGAAATGCTATGACTTTGTTATATAAACAATATATGTAATAAACTCAAGGGCTATCTCAAACTTGTAGCAGCATCATTGGAACTGATAGCATCAGCATCGCCAAAGATATTTGATTGTCTTGAATTCTTACAAAGCACTGTTTAAAAGTTTGTTGGTTTTTTTTTTTTCTTTTTAAGTAGTATTTTACTTATTGCTAATGATGTTTCTTTTACTCACCATAACTTAGAAGGAAAGATGTATTTGCTCAGCATTAATGATTCCTTAGGCAGTTTGACCCAAACTGCTAATAATGTAGGAAGGAAATCGAGGAAGAAAAGAAAACAATGAAACCCATGAAAGTTCAGTCAGCAAATCAACATACCTGTAACAGTATTAGAGATGGAAAGAGAGGGAAGAACGTCACTACTGCATTACATTATGTTCGAGGTCCTTGGTGGCAAAGAACTTGGAAAGGTACCACTTGAAAAACTGTGAGGTGAGAAGAAATTTCATCTTTACTATCTCATAAACAGAGCTACTTCTTGCAAGGAATTACATTATGCTCCTTGTGCCAAGGGAGGATTAGCAACACGTGAGGGGAAACAGCAATTGTCATCAAGCAAATGAGGGATGAAGGATGGGAGAATGTTAGTGTTCCAGTAAGAAGTCTATCCACATTTTCACCATTTCCCCTGAGTTATCCACTGTTTCTTGCCTGAGGGGAAAAAGAAGGAACATTGTGTCTCTGCCTCTGAAGATACTTTCCGTCACTGGGGAATGTCTCTCTCCTTTTCAATCTTTGCAACCACAAATCCTTTATTGAGTAACTCCGGAAAAAAACAAACCAATACAAAGAATTCCAGATGGGCAGGAGCATCTCTTGAGTGTAAGTTTAATGCATACTACTGCAAAAACCTCCTCCCACACCACCACACACATGCATTCAACACAGGAAACAGAGACTATCAGTATGAATTTCATGGGGAAAAAAAGAACAAGACTAATTTTCTTCCTCTGTTGTGATACCACGATGCTACATGCTGCCAGATCCTTCTCTTAAATTGCTCTCTAACAGCTAGATGCCCTTCACAAAGCTGTCACCAGAGAAGAATAGCAAACACCAAGGTTGTTTTCATTTGTTTAAGCTCCTGCTGTGTTCCTTGTCTCTAATATCAAAGAATTCCTTCTCCAGAACAAATTTCTTTTAACATATTGTTCTCCATTTCTAAGTTTCTTCTTCGTTCACATAACAAAATCTCCACCAAACACTCATTGATTTATTGAAAGAAGTTATATTTGAAAAAAAAAAAAATATGCTCAGATATAGTTTCTCACACATTTAATCAGAAAGCAAGAGCTGATATATTGGTAACATAAGATCCAAAATCATTATTATTAGCTTTTCTGGACTTTGCTGTTATGAACCGATATTGTGGTCTATTTCTGTTGCGTTCACAGCAAATTAGAACTTTAAAACTTCTCTGCCAAACTTTGAAACAGGTACTTTTTACGAAGCGACTTCTACACAGCTTAGTACAATGAGGACCAGTCTCTGAATATATTTTAAGTTCTGCCAATATATATGTATTTTATCTATATATATTCATATATATGTGTATAAAACCAGTAATATCAATATACAAAATTGGGTAATGTCTTGAAAAACTTTACTTTCTGAGCTAGTGATATTCCTGGCTTCAGTCCCTATGGACCTTGTGTTTTTTTCAAATTTTCAGTTTATGGAATATTAAATATGCAACACAACACAGTATAGTAAAGTTACTAATAAAAACTGAGGTCAGCATTGTTTAAAAACACAGAAAGAATAAGTAATCATTTAATCAGTATTTAATTGCTATATTATGTTTATTAATATACACTGTGGAATATCAGATATGCTAATTTAAAAAATTGAAACAGTAAGGAGATATACCCCAGAAAGGAAGCATCACCCTATCAGCAGTTTATTTTTCATCTCATAAATGATGTTTCCAAAGCAGTACTATTTATTAAAACTGTAGTGAAAGCACACTGCTTGATTCAGTCAATAGTGTCCTTCATCCCAGAAGCTTCAGGGCAATATATGCCATTGTGTTCTCCTAGCTTTATCATTAGTCTTCCTTTTTTTTGATCACATCTTGTCAGTCTTACTTGTGACTGGCTCATCAAGTCAGCACTACGAAAATGAATGTTATTAGACCTTCATTTTCACACTGAAATCCTGGAAGGAGAGTTATCCTGCTTACAGGTCTAATTGCTTTAACTGCACATCTTTCAGCACTTATTCTTGTAGGTTTGATTCTGCAGCCCTTACTCAGCCTGAGTGGTGCTATTCTTCTGAGTAGTCTCATTGATACCCAGGAGCCTTCTCTCACAAATAAGTGCTACTCAGCATGAGTAAGGATTGTAGAACTGACCAGTGCAAGGTTATTTCAAGAGGGCAGAGCAACTAGGCACAGATTCCAGTGAAAGGGAATACAAGCTTTGCTTATCTCACATTTGCCTTCCATGCACGGCTATCCCCTCTACCCGCCCCCACTGTCCTCCAGCTCGCAAGTCTCTCAAGCACATAATAAACAGAGTTCTAGCGAGTTAGAAACAGCCAATTCAGCTGATGTTGTAGCTATATTTCGTTTGTAAGCCACTGTACATTATTCAGGACATATCAATAGAGTGGAAAAAGTACAACTTCAAGAGGCTACAGAGGTTTTGCTTTGCTCTCTTAAGGTAATTTTGTTGAGACAGTCTCCATTAAAGTTGTTAATTTAGACAAACGAAAGAACATAATTTATAGAGAAAGAAAATAACACTGCCATATTATTTTCATATATGGTATTTGATTTGCAGAAGTATTTAAGTCAGTCTTCTAACACCCTTCAAACTTCAGTAAAATTATGTATCTAATTCTAACAGCACCAAGTACCTAAAGGAATCTATTCATATACATTTGACAAAAAGATAAAATTGGTCCTCTCCCATGGATGTTAAAGGCCATTATATAAACCAGAAAATTGCTGAGAATTATTCCTGCAATGAATAAAATATCTGTAGTAGGGAAATAATATGTAATAGAAGATGATAAAGGTGAGAAAGTAGCATGATACTCACCCATACTCAGATACTAGGAGCAACACAGCAGTATTAGCATATTGTTTTTCTGGTGACAGGAAAAGGAAAGTATTTCAGTGTAGAAAGACTTCTTCCCTAGCAGAGCTGTAAGGCTTTCCCTCTCATCACAAGCTCACTTACCTCCACAGAGCACTGCACTCTGTTAGCTTCATACACTCAGAGATTCACATATCCATGCCCTGATGTCCAGAATTGTTCCCTAAATTACAATGTCAAGAACATCTCAATGTGAAGAAGAATTGAATGATAGAAACACTGCTTTATTAAGTGACTAATTAACCCAAACCATATTTCACACCCAGTCCTTTACTTCCTAGTTGAATTTCAGATTGTTTAGCTAAAATCAAATGCTAAAAATACAGCAAATATTTGTTTCCTTCATCAGAAGAGACTTTACACTTACATTAAAAATACAGATGGCAAAATAAAACATTTTGTCTGATAAGGTTTAGCACACATGATCGCAATATTACATAAAGTAAAAAAAAAAAAAAAAAAAAAAAAACATATGCAGTCATAAGTTTATTTTGATTCTGCATTGTTTTGAAAAAGACAACATAAGTAAAAAATATATAAGCTAATGCCTACTGAAATCAATGGTAAGATGCAGTAGATTTTGTGAAGATACATTATATATTGCCATATGTAAAGTATACCTATTATTATTATTGTTATTGTTGTTGTTATTGTTATTATTATTATTTCTATCTCTGATTTATTATATAGCTCGCTGAAAATGCTTAGGCATACTTCATGCTTCCTACTTTGAGCTCAGATCAGAGGATAACAGTCTAATACCTTCCAGAGTCTAATTCTTTGCACCAAAATGTCATAAAAACCCACTTAGCTCAACAGGTGTTTGGTTCAGTTTCTGAAATTCCCCAAGAGATTGTTTTCTAAACTTGCGCAGCACAGACTATAAAGACCGGTGGTATAGCTGATCATGTCTTCCTTTCTCCAATGTTTTTGTAACGAGGAGCTGTGGATATTTTGTCCTGGTTTTGGTGAACAGTCACAAGAACTAGATCTAGATCTCTTATCCAGAGTGAATGTTTTTATCTTCTATAGGAAAACCTTTTGTAATAGCCTTCCCCCCCCACCCCTGCCCCAGTGTTGGTGGCCTCATTCCTTTCCAAAAAATAATATTGTATCTATCTGAAGCAAGAACAATGTTTTCTGCATAGGATTTTTTTTTTGGGGGTGGTGGTTTGTTTTTGTTTTTGTTTTTTTCAGGTACAGGTACCCGAGACAGTCATATCTCAAAGAAAAATTTCTGAATGTCTATTGCTGTTTTCATGTTCATAACATTCTGGGCTTTGAATTACACTACTTACTAACAGTTGTATTTGTTATGGGGTTTTCTGTTTCCATGTTCTTCCTTCTGACATTCTGGGCCTTGCAATGCAAAGCTTTAGCAGAATCACTCTTCCATACAGGATTTCTAATAAGGCTTCCTCGATTAACTTTGCATGATCCTGTGTGCCTTTTGATACTGTAAAGCTTCTCTTTTCCAAAACTGATTTAATTTTTTTTTTTTTTTAATCTTTCAAGATCTCTCAATTTAAGCTTCTCGCACATGGTTCAAGCTTTTACAATGTTTCTGTAATTAGACAATTAAAGTACAATATAAAAGTCATTCATTTCCTATTCTCCAGCAGTCTCAGTATTGTTTAGCACCAGAATATGAAACAGATATATAAAAATTCAACCTTTGCTTAGTTTTCTTATTTGATTTATAATCAGAAATCAGGTAATATATTTCTAATTAGATTCTTAGCAATTCTTGTGACCATTAATTTCTTGTAACTCACATCAGCCAGATTTATCATTTACAGTAAAATGACAAACCTTCATAGTACTGTATATTCAACATAGATGCATTTACACTGAAGTATGTAGCGGTGTCCAGCTTTTAGCTCCCCACTGGAAGAAATGGAAGTTTGTTTCCAATTTTTAGTGGATGTTGAAGTTGCTACCTGAAATATTTCACCTGCTTCTTTAATATAATGCTTCAAGTACAATTTATGGCTTTGTTCACTATCTACTAAGTATATTAATTAATCAACATTTTATGAATGTAACACTTTGTGGGGTTTGTTGCTTAGCAACAGAACTTCCTCAACAGGGGGCTATATCTAGATGAAAGCTTTAACCACCTTTCATCTTCCATGGCATTTTCAAATTCTGTTAAACCTTTACTTTTAGAAAACAATGTATTTTTACTTTAAAAGTATAGATTCTTTTATTTATATTTTACTACCATTTTAAATAATAAAATGACACTTAGGCATGACATGACTATAGCTACATTAACATATTATACATGGTAAATATGTATAATAAAATCTGAACACTGGTAAAGTAATCACATCAACCAAATGTCAGAAGTTCTTTTCACTGCTGTGGGAAACACACTCTCTCTTTCTGAAATCCTTATCAAGTCTTCCTCCATCCCTGGACACCAGCAATATAGTAGTAAATTAACCTCAGTGTAAACTAAATTCCAAAACTGAGAACATGAACTTTGTCATTTACAGACATTTTTAGTTCTAATTGTTGTTAAAAATGATCTTTCTCAGTCTGTGAACTCTCCTGTGGCACAAATAACACCTCTGTTTGATGCATCAAGGGTTCAGTTTCTAATTCCACTGTTATGCAATAATATTATTAGGGTTAATATTAATTTCTATATTTTATAAGTGTCATCATTTTAAAGCTATTTTTTTCCCTACTCATGCAGACAACAGTTTCAGAAGGTACCCTTTAATTTTTCATCCATTGCAAGGAGTGTTCACAATTAACAAATCTTTGGTCTCATTCTTAGAAATGTTGTATACCCACTTTATATCTTCATCAGATATCCGGCACTGGAATTATGCCTATGTCATTTTAGGAGTAATTATAAAATTGATGTAAAGAAACCATATAGTAGATGAGAATAAAACCAAGAAATTTTAAATTACCTATTTTTAGCTTAGACAGTCTTACCATTTTTTTAACACTTAATTCATAACATCAAATATGTCAACTTATCCACTTTTAAATACATATACACCACCATAGCATGGATTTGTTCAGAGACAAAGTTTAGAATGCATAATGAGGTCATGGGATACTATTCTAATGAATTTATCCTTTGACAGCTGCTAAACAAACAAATACATTGTATGTATACATTTATGAATTATACTTTTTTAGTTTTTCAGTATGATTAACATTTCACAATGGTGAAAGATATGTTCTCCAAAGTACATGCTCCACTACTGTTCAGTGGTTTACTGTATGTGACTATTTGGATAATGATATGATCCTGTCCTTTCTCTTTTCAAGTTATGTGAAATAATTCCATAAGAACAATCTTACCCATCTGTGGAGTGTCTCCTTATAAGAAAATAAAATGAGAATATTGATATTTACAATTCTTTCCAGGAAAATATTTAATCTGATTGATAGGCATTCTTGTAAAATCTGTGAGACATAAAAGGATATTTTAAAGTTGATAGGGTGTTTTCCAGAGCTGTACATGCTTGATATATGCTGCATAATATACTTATACGAGCACTAACCAAAAGCTGGGATTACACCAGTTACTTTTACAGACAACATTTTAGAAGGTTTTTGTTTTGTTCGGTTTTGCTTTGTTTTCCCTTTGGAGTGGATGAGTACTGTTCTTAGTTTTGATACAGATGAAAAGACGGAACATGGAGAGAACAAACTTACATTGAAATGAAATATGACTCAAAAATCCTTTGTAATGATTCCTTTTCATATGGCTCCTCCTTCAGATGCTCATTGTCTCTGTTGTTCACATTTTGTCTTCAGCCAGAACACTGTGAAAGACTGAGAGAACAAAGGATAAGTCTTAATGTTTTTTCCCTTTTTCACTTGAACAAACTTTTTTCTCTCAGCTATTCAGCTAATGTCATAGGGAAAAGTCCTGAGGCCTACCACTCAGTCACATGACATTAATATAGAAAAAACTTCTGCTAACCCCATGTATTGCATGGAGATGATAAACAATAACATATATATCAACAGTTTTCTCCATGTTGTCATGTGGAATAACTGCTCAGGGGAAAGGATTTCTCAATGTTGTTTTGTTTCTTTTTTTTTTTTTTTTTTACCAAACATCTACAAGTGTTGTGCCATTTTTCAAATAATTAATTTTACATGGTAACATCACCAGTGTATAAGGTTTCTTAAAATGTTAATAGGGCATAAATAAATTTGTATTAAATTATTTTGTTTACAAAACCCAACAAATATTTAAAGCTTCCAATCACTGAATTGCAGTGATCTGTTAAAAAACTATTTTGCAGATGGAAAAAAAAAAAAAAAAAAAAAAATATCTCAAAATTTTGTTTGCATGTGTATAGAAAGGCAAGCTGTTATGTGGGGGTGGAAGTTTTGTTCAGACTAAAACTACAGAATTAACAGTGTCAAATAGACTTTATTACTGGACCAAGCCACCATAATCATTTAAGTCTATGCCACCTCTAAAGTAAACAGTATTAGCTTCCTACTGCTGACACAGTGGCTTTCTACACCATTTTATAGACCTAATAACTGAAGTTACCCAGTCTGGGAACTGACTAGAATCTGTCTGCCTTGAGCGGAAAGGCATCTCAGAGAGAAAAACCTGCATCTGCCTGCTAAATGATGAGCAGATTTTCTGAATGAAATGTCAATATTCAGAAAAAATTAGCAGAATATTGAGAAAAGGAAGAATTTTCAAGAGTTAGCCATGAACACATTTAAGACATTTTGCTGATGTGCTCTTAGGAAAATAAAATACTACTTCTTATACACTGACAAAATGTGGCTGAGTGTTTTACACGGCAATTAACAGGAGTTATACTCATCGTGCAATGTGTTAGTTTTTTCCAGTTTTCAAAAATACTGAACACTAAGTTGCTTCAGTTGAAGCTATGGGAGTTTTCTAATCATCAACACCTTTTGAAATATATCCATGTACTAATAGACTTAAACATAGATTTTAAGTATCTTAGATTGCTGTTTGTTATGAGAGACTACTCAACTGGACGAGTTAAGACTTATGGTGCCATCTCAACAGTGCTAGTATACCCAAGATACCCCAAGAGGGCTGGAAATAACATATGAAACATCCATGCACCTAGAGAACAGTCAGGATACCACAAGGTATTTCAAATTATAATAGATGTCTATGTAAAAGCAACTGAATCAAGTCCTATATGTTGATTGTAGATCCACTGACTACAACAGTACCCAAATCTATCTGTAATCTAGACTTGAATCCCTCTCTAAAAGTGAATATTCTGTCACCTACAGTGCCTAGAGCCATTTGAGTTGATATGACATATTTCAGCTGGCTTCCAACTGCCTCTACAGAAAGGTCTCCTTCCCCTCTGTCAATATTTTGGATAGTTCAGGAGATTTGACATGGCACCTAACACTTACAGTTAGACACCTAGAGAATAAAGAGTACAGGAAAGAGACAATTTTAGAGTGACGCATTCCATAATAAGAGTCCTCTCATAATGGTAAATCATCCCACTGAGGTCAGTTAGATGTCATTAGTCCAGATACAGGCTGATTTCTGAGCACCATTCCATTGATGGCTAAGCAGACAGGCCTTTTTGAAAAGTTTATGACATAATCATCTGTTTCTGCAATCAGCAGTTCACTTTGAAATATTTGGCAAATAGCTGTTCCATACTATTTTTACTAGTTAGGATGAACATACTATCCTAAACAGAAGAAAGATTTCAAAAAGAAATTTATGTTCATAAAAAAAAAAAAAAAAAGTGTAAAACAGTAGCAAATGCAATTAATCTTTTAAAGTGATATTTTGAGATATTGTAATATTCATGGGAATCAGAAGCTGAAAAAAGCTGCCTGTATCCAGAAGCTACCTTACTTTTCTTGCTTATAAAAACCCTTATTTTAGTCTCTAGCAAGTTCTGAATTATTGATTTGCATGTTGATAAAATTCACCCTAAAGTGAAAAAAAGATAAAAAGAGAAATTTGAATTGTAAATATTTCTATGAAAGTAATTGTTTAGAAAAATGAATTTTAAAAAAACAACAAAAATAACAGAAATTTAGCATACAGGTAAATCACACATAATATACAAGACCATAGGCTTTAATCTCAATAACTTTTCTAACACTAAAGAATGAGATGAATACAGAATTCTGGTTTTGTCAGGTTACTTGTGTGGGGTTTTAATACTGCTTCTCTGAGATATATGGAGAAGAGCTGTGAACTACTCTTGGTTTTGCCTTGTTGACTTCTATCTGCTTACAGAATTTTTTTTTGTTTTTTTGTTTTTCATTTTGTTTTGGGTTTTTTTTTGTAACTTGCTGAAACACTATTCTGTAAACTTAAACTTACTTCTGAATGTGCCGGATACTAAACCTGAATGATTGGTACTTGTCCATTATGATGCTTTGCTGAAAAAAGTTTTGGTCAAACAGATGTTGATTCTATCTTTTTATTCTTTTCTCATGTGGTGCTTCAAACCACAAAAACTACCTCTCTTTCAGACAGATCCACAGGTGAAAAAATTCTACCCATGCCATACAAATATACTGCATTATCTTCTTTCACCTTTTATTTATTAAATTATGAGGTGGGAAGAGAGTTTAATTTATTAATTCAGGAAAAATCAACTGAAAAATAGATCCAGGGACACCTCCTGTGGCCCAGGAAGTCTGTCCTGGTTCAGCTAGGATAGGGTTAAGTTTCCCCAGCAGTGGGGAGGGAACTCTCATTGGGTTCTTTAATATCATGCTTAACTCAGGTCCAGGCGCCCAAGCACGGGAAGAGCAGGGACGGCTTTTGTTCATCGTCACTCCCCTTCAGTGCTGTATCTCTGTGGTATATCTCTTGTCCTGTTCATTGTTATTACTGCTTATTGTTATTGCTATTGCTATTGTTGTTGTTCGGTTTATTATTTGTTACACTGTTGTATTGGATTTTCCCTTATCTCAACCCTGGGGTTTGTATCTCACTCCCTGCCCCGTCCGGTCCGAGGGTGGGGAGGGACAACAGTAATGTGGTCTCAGGTCCTGGCAGGGCCTAAACCAACACAAAGTCTCTGGAACATAAATCACTATAAGTGCTAAAAAAAGTTTCTTAGCTTTCTTTAGATCATCTGGGATTCTCCAGGATTCTCCACTGGTGGTTTCTGTGTATCAGACACCAGACAGGTATTTTCTCTAATCTAATACAGTTTTAATGACGTTAACATAATAATCTAATTTTATACTGCAGATCTTTTCTACAAATTTTCTCAATTCTGAGGCAGGAAAGAAATTCTGAAATCCCTCGCAACACCAGGATGTTCTGGTTTACACAGCAGGCTGTTTTTGGTTTGTTTTTTTTTTTTTTTTAAAAAAAAAAGGCTTTAGAACATATTTTAGACTTTACACATTGCTTTAACTGAACACATGACCAGATAAAATGAGAGAATTACAGTTTATGATGATAGCCAGTGTTTCTTGTCCATGTTTTGGTTGATAAGACTTAAGGAGGACATTCCTTGTGTTTCCCTCTCACATTCAAATTTCTTCTTTCATTAGGAGGGAAATTCATGTAACAAGGTATTTGCACAGGAGAGAAACTACGATGGAACAAAAATTTTCTTCCTCAAAAGGATGCTCAGGCATCATTTATAACTCATCCAAGATATAAATAAATGTACAAAAGTATAATTCAAATTATTCTTGATGATGGAGTGGTACAGCTAATTGTGTGACATATTCTTTACTAAAGCCAAGAAAACATCCAATTTTTAAGCAATGACCATGACTTTCTATATTCATCTCCCTTTTTATAATAATAAATAATAATAATAATAATAATAATAATAATAATAATAATAATAATAATAATAATAATAATGGGAAAAGAAAACACCTTGAGGTAGGCTGACTGGACAATTAATTCACAGAAGAACTTTACACGAGTTGGCAAATCCTTTGCATCCTTTTGTTGTTGTTTTTTAAAAATGCTATTCAGAAATTAGATAGCATTTACAGAAGTATGAAGACCAGTAAATATATGGATATGCACAAACACAGGCATAAAAACCTGGTCTTTTCATTTATGAACTGCTTATAATTTTATCCATATTGTGTTAGAAGAGACTTCAGTGGCTCCTTGGGCTTTTACATTGACCATGCCATCCATACATATCAATCTACAGGACCAAACTAATATCTAACAGAAAATCTAAAAGGCTTTGATACTTTAAAAATGGTTTAGCTTTGTCAACAAGCCACAAATAATATTTTATTCCAGCCAGGGCCAAGCTCTTATGGATCTCCCAAGAACTGCTCTAAGTACTCCCTTCATCCTAGAACTGGCAAAATTGAAGCTATACATCTGATACAGGATGTAATACTTAGAAAGACTTTATTGTGACCTTATTTTCTTTAATGTTCAGACAGACAGAACTAAAATATAAAAGACTTCACGGATTATTTTCAGAGAGATTGTAGGAGTGAACCGTTTGGCCTTTCTTTTACTGCAGTTAGGTACCTTTCTTTGCACTCATCTCTTTTCTGCCTAAAGTACTAGAACTCACTATGAACTCCTATTCTAGAAAAATAATAAAGGTTTGGCTAGGACACTTCATATTGACACTAAAAAAAAATAGTAATAAAAAAGAGTTAAAAGATCTTCATGTCTTTTAGTTTATTGCTATTTCAACTAATTTTACTAGAAATTTTTATTCCTGAAAGCAGTGCCAGGATTTGTTTGGGGTTTTTTTTTTGCTATTTTTAAGATAAGTATTTAACTTTTTGTTTAGAAGCTAGGCATTATTTAATTTCAAAAGTTTTCCTTTTTCTTATTTATATTTTTAGAAGATTTTTCAGTTTCGGGTTCAAGTGTTAGTGTAGTCAGCTAGTGAATTTCTAACATGAAAGACACAGCCATATAAGAGTAATGTAAATTCTCCTGGTTTCCTATGACATCATAAATTAAGAATTATTACTCTTGGCCTACAGATTTCAGTTCATTACCATTTGCTTGGAGTAATTTTTTAGATATGGCTGTATCTTTTTCTTATAGCATAGTTATTTTACATATTTCTCAAACTCTTTTGAAAGGAAAGTGATGCAGTTTTCTATATTGAAGCATTTTAAGACTTAATGTATAGGTTTATCTTTTTTAATTCAGAAGTATGAATACCTTTTAATTTCTGTAAATCACTGACTTGTCTTCCTGTGAAAAGACTGCATGAATATTTTATAAAGCAATCTATTTTTCTTAATTTGTTATTTCGAGATCTTTATAGGTGTTCTCATTTCTTCATAGAAAAAACAGAAGATGAGGCAGTTGTCCCCTGTATTTTATGGTGGGAGTCTCACTGCAGTATATCTGGTGCCTTCAGTCATATAATGTTGCGGAAATGTGAATGCGCTTGTCTACCTCAGTAAAGTGTGTTGGGACTACTATGGAAAACACCCTTCCAAAACTACTCAACAGCCATATTTGGGAAAATGCAGACTAAATAATCCCTCACTTCTGTGGTTTGCCAATCTGAAGGAAAATAATGTATTCTTTTAGATATCTGTTTCTGAAGAAGGTTGACTTTTCAGTAACAAATCTGGTGTTGAGTCAGCACCTGAGACATATTTAGCTATGTGTACTAGGGTCATTTGACAATACTTATAGGTCTGATATGGATATTTTATTTTCTGTGCTGTGTGTATGTCCTGATCCAATGTCAGGGAGAGGTTATGATATGATCCCAAGAATGAGATTAAGACACAAATCAAGTCAAATACCATATACCCAAAAACGTTTTTTATTATTAAAAAAGTGAATAGGGGTAGCAATAGGACAGAATGGAAGGCAAAGACAGAAATAAAGCAAGGATTTGGGATAGGGCTGCAAGAATAGTCACCATCATGGATCCAGTGGCATCCCGTTGATCCTCAGTCTTCAGTTTTTGGTGGTGGGTGCACACAGATCGGGCTTTGACGGTGGATTCACACTGAGCAAAGTTTTCTGTTGCCTTTTTAAGTTTATCAAATCCACTGATTAGTATATCTGCCAACCTTTAGGGTTTTTTTTTTTTCTCTGGTCCCACAGGTTGCATCTGACTTCTGGGCAGAAATATTTGCCTCTAGTCAGTTCATTAGCAATGGTGCATGGGGTCTGGCCTACACAATAGAGCCACAAATGGCTACACCATGGGGCCAGCTCAGCACACCTCTGCCCCTTTGAGGCTTGTCTAAGGAGTCCGACAATGCAACCTCAAAGAAGTGGGGGGTGCATCCTTCAATACACTCCTGCTTCCTTGGGCGACCCTTCCCAGACCAATTCACAGGCTGCAGCACTTCTCCTTGAGGTCTGCACAGACACAAGAAAGCTTTGAGACAGTCATATGACACAGCATACATAGCTACCAACACACTGGTTGCTTCAGCCTCAACTTGCAATCCAATTATAAGGTCCTTTATGGAGGGGTGGATGACCAGTTCTTTGTTATTCTGCATTATCAGAGCAGTACAAAAGTATTAGTGAACTAGGCTCTGCACAAGAAGTTAGAAACAGACAGGTTATAGGTAAAATCCTGACCTATAATTCTGTAGCCATGTATTTTGGTATTGCCAGTCTGGTAACAGGTCAGAATGTCTTTACCAAGTTTTTAAGGCCTCAGGGTTACGGCTTGTCAGACCTGCTCTGTCTGAACTTGTCTTGATCAAGAAACATTTTTAGTTAAAAGTAATTATTAGAAAGAGAGAAAGAAGACATATGTGAAGAAAAAGTTATGATATGAATAATAACGCAGTTAAATTTGTTATACCACACTCCTTAGCTTCTACCTCTGTTCCTGGATTGCTCTTTCCCTTCCTTCAAGTACTGGTCCAGAAAGACATAGGTTTTCTACAAGTCCCAGTATCACATTCTGGGTATGTACATGCCTTGATTAGCATTGTCCATGAATGCTATCTTCAGGTAACCATATACTGCAAAACCATCTTAGGTGTTGTAGACACGTAAATGGAGTGTGTTCCTCAACTTCATCATCCACTGCAAATGGGCACAGATCTTCATAAATCCTGAGTTGTTCCTTGCTAAACTCATATTCATGTCTTGGATACCCTATATTGTCTCAGAGGGCACTTAGATTGAATCTTATGTCCATGGAATATAGCAGGAGCTTAAATACATCTGTAGACATCTACAGGAAGATTTCAACATATTATTATATGTTAACAATAATTAATCTAAAAATGAATCCTGTCATTATAAAAAAAAAAAAATAATAATAAAAGCATATAGAATCCACTTTAGAGTGGGGTTGTGCTTGAAACGAAAAAAAAAAAACAAAACAAAAAAACAACAAAACTCTTCAAATAAGGTACTGGGAAATCAAATCAAGCACACTTTCTGAAGCAGATTGGAGCAAAGTCCTGAATCTGTTTCCTATTTCCTATAAATCATTTTTTAAGCACTTGCCTAACTGGTTAAAGTGTGACTTTTTCTTTTTTATTAAACTGAACCAATTAGACAAATTCTGCACAGATTTATCAGTGAATCTAGCTTTACCCAAACTGATTTATAATATGGGAGCCTTTAATCAAACAAATTATGTGTTAAAATAGAAGCAGAGATAACTAACTTTCCTGTCCTAATTAAAATATCTGCACCAGAGTTCCTTTTAGGTTTAGTTATCTAGGTGCTATTTTGTGAAATTATGAGACACTGTAACACTCACAGTGATTATATTTACACTGTATTAGCTGTCATCTTATTTTTCAAATCAGATTCCAGTTGCCACAACTTTAACCCTTAGCATTGCTACGGAGCATGCTACATCAGGTTGGAAGGAGAAATAGTATTCTTCTTTTTCCCTTGTTTTCTTTTTCCACTTTTTTTTTTTTTTCTTTTTACATATTTGAAAAGGAAAGGATTAATAAAGCTTGGAAATCAATACTTTTTATTTCATTATACCAGAGTCTTTATGTGGAGAAGAAAACAAGTGTCATATGTACAATCTGTGACATTTGACATGTTGCACCAAACTCATAGACAGTATTTACCATATCATATACCAAATAGAGCCAGAATATTTCTTGATAATCAGCTTAATTGCTTATCACTCAACAAAGTCAATTGAGCCACAATTTAATCTTTTAGATATCAGTTAGGCACACCATCCTGACAGAAAGTATTCACAATAGATACCTAAAAAATCACATTGCATACAGAGGTAGTAATTTGGAGTTTTGCCACGTATTTCATTACCGTGTATTTGCCAAGATATTCGTTGTTATTCGGGTGTTGTCACCTGTCACTCAGTGAAAATGCTTGGCTGGCATTATGCAGCATCATTGATCTTACCTAGTGTGAAGGAGGTGACATATCTTACAGCTTCTTCAATCATTTCCTGAATGTAAAAACTTTACTAATTTACTTTAGATGTCCAGGACATCAAGCTATAGTTGACAACTCTCTTTTGAAAAGCAAAGATATTAATTCCTACCAAGACATTAACAGAAAAAAAAAAAAAAATTAAAAAAAAATCATTATAATAATGATAAAAAAGAATAATTTAAAAATGGAAGGAATAGTCCAAAATAAGATGCCTTTCTCAGGGATATAGACATGGTAACTCATTCTTCTTAATATAGGGTGTAAACCTGAATTTAGTCTTAAGGAATAACAAGAAAAACTTTTATTTAAATAGAATTAGCTCGAATTCTCCTGTAATGACCAAATTAACATTTTATGGTTTTGATCTATCAAAAGGTACTCTAAACAGTACTAAAATTTGTGTAACTTCACCAAGTTCTCAAAGTTTACTTTAGGGAATTTCGTGTTTTGGAAATCTAAACTGTTTTCTGTGTCTATACATGCTAGATGAATTCCAAAACTTTGCACTATGTATTTTTTAAAAAATAATCTTCTTTATCTTAACCTCAAAAGATGTCACATGTGGAGTTTTATATTATTATAGTACATATGCATTTGATTCACAATTATATGAAGTCAAGAAAACCTTTTGACAAAACAATTTTGAAAACACAATTGAAATAAGAGTAGGAGTATAGAAATCTGATTTTCAAATATAATTTCAAAATTGTTGAAGAGGATTTTATGATCTCTGCCATTGTTGCTATGATTTTTAATGTGTTTGTTTGATATCTAAATGTAAGAATATTTTTAACATTTTGTTTTGTAGGAAATTGATAAATCAGCTTTTGATGTTAAAATATTAAATAAATGAGGAAAAGGTATGCAATAATGAACAAAAATCAACATCAGCAATGTTTTGAAGAGTAATAAGAAATGAAAGAGACACTATGAAAATTTAAGAATAGGAAGGCAACTATATATTTGTATGTAAAATATTAAGTTTATATGCATATTTACATGTATATATGTAGATTGTATGTATATTTATTACATATATTTATCAACATACATGTATATAAATTAATATAGGTATATAGACACATATATTTATATGTGCATAAATTTATACTGCATGTTGGTTTTCCCTTTGCGTTTTCTCACTTTAAAAGGAATCAAAATAGTCTATTACATTAATAGCATGAATGAAATATCAGTATTAAGGGACAGGAGCTGGTTTTTGTTTTTTTTTTTTCATAAATTACACAGTTCTGTAAATACGAATAATATTGAAATAAAATAGTCTTATATCAGTGACAATGGTGAAATAATTTATATGCTAAGAGTATCTAAGGGACATTTTAACAGCTGCTTCTAACAGTACTTCCAAACCCAGTAATTTCTGTAACCTACATAAAAGGATTCCGAAGATGATGGTTGAGGAGCACACTGGCTCACTAACACTAATTTTCCGTTATTGTTATAACACTGAGGAAATCATAGAATGAGAAGAAAATGAATGTATTAACTCTTTAAAAAAGAAACAGGATAACCCCTGTCTGCCAATAAAATACCAACCCTGGGCAAAACAGTATGGTACATAATGTATTATTTAATTTGTACAGAATTAAAGCCATATAATTTATTCTACTGAAATTGTCAACTAATTTGCTGTCTTTCTTTGATAACACTTTGAATGTGATACACAAAATGTCATACAATTTGGATTCCGTAAGGAATATTGTTCATTGCCAGGCAAATATGATCACTATGATCTTATCACCCTGTGATATGTGAAATGGATTATGAACTAGCCAACCCATAGATCTTGGCTTAATGCCATTTGACACAGATAATCAGAGAGAAATGGAGGAGGGGTGAGATTTCACACAGCTTGGTACTGGTGTGACTGCCTCAGACATTTCTGTTCATGCCCTAATCCAAAAAGTGGTTTGATATGCTGGAGAGTCAGCCTGCATATATGAGGAATCAAAGTGGCACCACACATTAACAGGCCCATAGTGCTCTGATTTTATAAGAGAGGAAAACTACACAGATAACTGACAAAACATTTTATTCTTTTCTAGAGGAATATTCTCATTCAGACAGCAAATCATTCTTGAAAGTCCTGTTTAGGATGATATAATATCATATTGCTAAATCATGGAAAATATACCATCAATAACAACTACTGTTATTATACATATAATGCAATTGGGCAGAAAAATGTTAATTCAGAAAAGACAAAGGATTTAAATGCCTACAGTGATAAATGTGGGAGATCATTTTCATACAGCACAATTTCACATTTGCTGTGCATTCAGTTACAAAGTACAAAATGCAAAGAAGAGAAAGGAGAATAAATTTCTAACACAAAAAGGAAAATAAGAAAGAATACTTGAGATGTTATAAAAGATAAGAGCCAGAATTTGTAGACCAGATGACTGTCAAAGAATTCCAGCTTCTCTAGTGAAGTCCAAGGAGTCATTTAAACCAGCTTTGTGTATTCTTTGAGTTGTGCCTGTGGTGCAGAACAGCCACAGCAGATGTAGCAGCTTTATTCCTTATTATGGGAGTTATCAGAGATATAAGTAGAGATAAAGGCTACTTCAGTATACGCCTACATATTACTGATATTTCCTTTCTGAATGACCTTATGTAATTGCCTTCTCTCCATATATATCCTACAGAAATCACAAAGTTTATCGACTCTTCACTGAGTCTCATTTACATGTCAGAGTGCCAGGTTGCTTACATATCCCTTTCAATAGTGCACAGAAGGATCTTGCCATTATTAACTAAAGATTGCATTTAAGCCAGTGTAAACAACTTTGTATGAAGTCTAACAATGTAAAACTACTTAAAGTGCATCTGCTTGAAGGAAATGATCAGTAATGGAAACCTAGATAATTTTAGAAGCCACTTTTCAAGATATGATATTATTACAGTATTGTATTTTCTCCCAAAACATTTATGCAAGGCAAGCTATGTGCATTACATTAACTCCTTAACTACATTTAAACTCCTTCCTTTTCATCTTCAATGTAACTCCCAGAATGATTGGCTGCTAAGGTGCAATGTGTATGTTCAATATATAATTGTCAAAATATCCAAGGTGCAAAAAGTGTATGTTCAATATATAATTCTCAAAGAAAGACTTGGTTTTCCTTCCAAGAAGCAGCTATGTGCTGGGATTTGCTCTCTAAATCATGAGGTAATTTAGAATCTAATATCAATGAGGAATGTATTTCATATGATACTTGTATTTCATTCAGCTACAGTCATTGGGCAAAGGAAAAAGCAATAAAAATTCTCTATTAAAATTGTATTTCAAGTTCATCTGTAAATTCTAGGTACTCAAACAGTGAAAGCAGCTTTATGTAAATAGATAATCAAATGTCTTCTCTGATGTTTTTACACTAACCAGAAAATAAATATGCAAAGAAGCCAGTTACTCCAGAGTCAAAATACAATCAAACCAGGCATAAACAACCACCATACTCCGAGTATATCCAAAACCTAATAAGAGAAGAACATGATGAATTTCTGGGATGATTGAACCATATATCCTTATTCACATTATCCAAAGTCACAGGGATTTCTGAAAGAACTGAAACCATCTCTTTATGAAAACAGATCTCTGAAACCGAAAGCTCTTTCTGTAGAGCAGTCCCTGCCCACCAACAGCCTTAGGTTCTTCCTCTTATTGCACTTCCAGAATGTTCATGTAAATTATTTCTTTCTTCTAAGTTTTGAGAAAAAGGTTAGAGATATACATATCAATGAGCAGGTAAAATAGAAATTTTCTCAATTACAGTCATTATCTCATCTGAAATAAAGATACTTCAGTGAAATAATATTCATCTGCATAATGAAAAGGTCCAACTCAGAGCACTGGATGAGGTACAAGGGCTGAAACTGGGATGCAAAAGTAGATTTCCAGTGCCATGGGTTCTTCTGACTAGCCTCCAGTTATGGTTCCAGAAGGCTGTAACTCATTTACAGCCTGCTGTATCAACCACCACCGTGCAAAAGTCACGTGATGTCATCAGGCATACGAAAATCATACCATATGCTACATAGCAGGTGGATATATATCTTACCTTAGAAACATGATGGTTTTTATATTCCAGGACATCTTGACCTGATTCTGAATGTAATTTGATAAACTGGCTGGGGATCTATCATCTGGGTTTTTTTCATGAAGTTATTTTAAGACAGATGCTGGGAAAGAAAGAGATGTCATACAAGGTTCTAACAGGTCACAAATATCTTGCAGAACTACTGTCTCTTTATATATACTGCTAAACTGTAAAATGTGAATCATTCTTGTGGACAGAAGAAAAGAATTAGTACTAAAATGCTAGATATACTATTTTTTTGAAGTGAAAAGCTCTTCAGGCTTTCATTGTGGGCACTGGTGTCTTTTATGATTTTACAGTATTTTCTCGTTTTATTGTGTTTTTCATAACAGATATATGTTTGATATGAATGAAATATGACAATTAAATTTTATATTTTTTAAGGAGGTTTGAAAATACAATTCAAACAGTAAATGTCTAGACAATAGCTGCTGCTATATCCGGGGGGAAAAAAAAAAAAAAAAAAAAAAAAAAAAAAAAAAAAAATCACCCATCATCCTTAACACCTTATGTACTTTCCTTCATTAATATATACTTTAAGAAGTAGTCCACAGACTGGACAATTACAGGAGGAACTGGAAGTACGTGAGGAACTAACTGAGTTTTGGCTAGCTGTAATCTCTGTCAGTTAACAGGTCTGCTCTGTAATGGAGAAACAACATTGTCCTGCATGCCAGCTTTTTAATGGAAAGATGTGTCAGGAATGTGGAAGAGAAGAGATGTTTTGCTCCACTCTGACCTTTTACAGTAGCAGTGATATGGTTAAAGAAAATGAAAACTTGCAGTCCTAATAGTGTAGCATCAGAGCAGAAATTCTTGCCAAATAGTATCTAATTATCTGCTTAATGTATTTCAGTATAAAAATGTGTTAAAACCTTACGATTTATGGATTTCTTAGCATAGGAAAGTAAAGAAGATAGGGAGGACAACTGTACAACTTCAACTAATATTTCTTGAAAGTGTGAACCAGGAAAGTCAAAGCATTTAACTTTAAAATCAAATAAAGCCTTTGTTTCTGTTTGTTAGAAAAATATTTCATGTTCACCTGAAAACAGCTGAGTGAAGGAATAATTTTTTTTCAAAAAATTATGTGATTTGGAAACACTAAACAAAACTAGAGATTCAAAACACACTAAAATCTCCACTGTTGTTCCACTGGCATGATTTTCCCCTTGAAATTAAAGCTTTGATTACATCATTAAATACTTAATATTTTATTATTTCTCACATCATTCTTCTGGCAAAACTGGATGCTTGAGGCTTGGATGGGCACACACTTCGCTGAGTAAAAAACTGGATGGATGGCTTGGCCCAGAGAGTTGTGGTGAACGGAGTTAACCGGCAGCCGGTCACGAGTGATGTCCCCCAGGGCTCTGTTTTGGGGCCACTCCTGTTTAACATCTTTACTGATGATCTAGACGAGGGGATCGAGTGCACCCTCAGTCAGTTTGCAGATGACCCCAAGTTGGGTGGGAGTGTTGATCTGCTCGAGGGTAGGGAGGCTCTGCAGAGAGACCTGGACAGGCTGGAGCCATGGGCTGAGCCCAACTGGAGGAGTTTCCATAAGGCCAAATGCCGGGGGCTGCCCTTGGGCCACAACAACCCCCAGCAGCCCTACAGGCTTGGGGAGGAGTGGCTGGAGAGCTGCCAGTCAGAGAGGGACCTGGGGTGTTGACTGACAGCTGGCTGAACAGGAGCCAGCAGTGTGCCCAGGTGGCCAAGAAGGCCAATGGCATCCTGGCTTGTGTCAGCAATAGCGTGGCCAGCAGGGACAGGGAAGGGATCTGACCCCTGTCCTCGGCACTGGTGAGGCCGCCCCTTGATTCCTGTGTTCAGTTTTGGGCCCCTCACTACAAAAAGGACATTGAATGACTCGAGCGTGTCCAGAGAAGGGCAACGGAGCTGGTGCAGGGTCTGGAGCACAGGTCGTACGGGGAGCGGCTGAGGGAACTGGGGGTGTTTAGTCTGGAGAAGAGGAGGCTGAGGGGAGACCTCATCGCCCTCTACAGCTCCCTGAAAGGAGGTTGCAGAGAGCTGGGGATGAGCCTCTTTAACCAAGTAACAAGCGACAGGACAAGAGGGAATGGCCTCAAGTTGCACCAGGGAAGGTTTAGACTGGATATCAGGAAGCATTTCTTTCCAGAATGGGTTGTTGGGCGTTGGAATGTGCTGCCCAGGGAGGTGGTGGAGTCCCCATCCCTGGAGGTGTTTAAGAGTCAGGTCAACATAGCGCTGAGGGATACTGTGTAGCTGGGAACTGTCAGTGTTAGGTCAGCAGTTGGACGAGACGATCTTCAAGGTCCTTTCTAACCGAGTTGATTCTGTGATTATTAAAAATTTTCTACTTTTATTATTCTATTATCAAAGAAGATTGAATATGCAAGTAAAACAAGGTAGGAATGACTTTCTGGAAAAAACCTAAACAAATTATCATTTACCTCTGATACCAACCTTCTGCTTCAGAGTATTGTCTAGTATTTCCAAGATCAGTTTTTTCTATTTTGCCAGAACTGGTCCCAGAGACCAATACTATTCTATGTTAGGCAATATTTTGCATTATTGCAAGAGATAACAATAAAAAAAAAAAAATAGTCTGGTGGTATATTGTATTAGTCTTGGCTGAAATGTGACCATTAAACTTACTGGAAAATAACAGCAGGAAACTTTTAGCAAAAATTTAGCCCAAGAACATGTTCTGAACTCAGGCAATACCACTATCTGCTGTCACTTGCCATATTTGAAATGTTATGTTGAATGTGGCGTCATATGTTTCTCCCCTCCTTTCCCCCACTGAATGTCAAATCAGAAAGGAGATTACAACAAATAGAAACAAATAAGTGTTGTGCAGCCTTAAAATTATTTGTTTACTCTCTGGCACTACCTACATCCCTCATATGTATCTCAACCATACTAAGGTCCCACCACCTCAGTCCATAATTATTTACAATCTATTCACCTGGAAGCTTCAGATACAAAAATGAGTCACTTATTTAGTTTTCTGGGAAACTATAAAAAGTCTTAGCTTTGCTATGTAACATAGATTTCCAAGTTCAGGTTTTCTCTTGAGATGTGTCGAGATGACAGACATCATCTGCAGAAGACCAAAACCAATTTTTTTTTCACAAGAGAGCTCTAACCCACATGCAAGATTATAGCACAAGGACTTTTGTTCTGAATTGCTCTTTTCTTCTGAGCAGATTTCTCTGAATCACTTCCACATCATCAAAAATAATTAAATTCTTATTGATACAGAGATAAACAGTAAGACAAACATTAGGACACTTGTTCAGATGGCTAAGCATCTGATATAGATTTACTTCAACAAATTGTAGAGAACCGAAAGATAATTATATGGTCTACAATACTCACTTTTGGTTAAACTAGCAATACAGGTATTATTTGAAGATGACTCATGTTACCTTAAAAGTCTCTCTTAAAATGTGCTGTTGCAAAATCTGAAGGGTCTCTCTTCCTCTCTCTCCTTTATTTTCCTTACAAATACTCCTGGAAATTCTTGTGCAAATAAATACCTAATCCCTTGATCTTTTTTTCTTTCTCATTTTCATGAAAAGAACAGTAAATCCATATTAAAATCAAATTCTGACAGGGGACAGGGTTTTCTGCCAATTTTCTGTTCACCTGCCATACTGAACACTTGATTGTTTGCATATGGCATGATGAGAGTACTGCTCTAAATCCAGAGATGTGGGCTTCTTTTCCTTTTTCTGTTTTTCTTCTCCCTTACCTTTTATGGATACAACACAAAGGTGAAAGGGTGAGATCACACGTAATCCAGATAATGTCTCAATGTTAGAGACTGTGATATGAGCACATGAGATGCAGCTCATACCTAGGTTGTTCTTAGCATATAATAGGCCACTAATGGTACTAAAGACAAAACTGTGTCAACCTTGTTGGATTTTTTTTTCTTTAGCTAATTACCTGCAGTTCATTAAGTTAAATGATAGTCTCCATACTATGGCAAATTATGTCATGCCTCCATGTGTATGAGATTTTTCATATTTATGTTAAATGAAAATATTACCAGGAAAATGCAAGTTCAGGAAAGAAAAAATCACACTGTTCAGAGATCTAAAAAATGAAAAAAAAAATATTACCAATATAGTCCCAAATCTGAAAAGATTTTAAGCAGCCTTCAGCAGCTGGGGACAACATTCAGATATATAATTTTGAATGCATGTTTGTTAAAGCCTATGTGTGGTTTAAGCCCTGCTGGGACCGGAGACCACGTTGCCATTGTCCCTCCCCCACCCTCAGCTGGTCAGGCTGGCAGTGAGGCACAAACCTGGGTTAAAATAAGAAGAAATTTAGTACAACAGTGTGATAATCTGAACAACAACAGTAGCAATGATAGCAACAATAAACAGCAATAACAGTAGGTAAGACAGAAGATATACAGAGAAATACCGCAATGGTTACGGAACAAGCCCGCCGTGTGCTCCCCACACCAAAGCCACAAAGGAAAAAGTTCCCACGCTCCTGTGCCCGGACCTGACATCAGCATGGTATAAATAACCTGGCTGGAGACCCCTTTCCCCTCTCTTCTGAGGAAACTTAACCCTATCCTAGATGAACCAGGACACCATGTTATTACAGTATTGCATAATTCTTCTTTCAGGTTAAGAAAAGGTTTATAGCCTTAGGTCGTTTGAGTAGTTTAGACTCAAAATTGGGACTTTAACCTTTCCTTGTGCTATCCCCTCTGTCTTCTTTACAGTGACTTCTATAACAAACTCAAAGAAAGAAAGATGAGCACAAACATAAATATGAAAATTGAATTCAAGATTCACTTTGATTTTGAATGTATAATCAAGTTGTTGATCATAAATAAAGTAGAACGGAACTCAATTCTTCTGTTTCCTTTTGTAAGTTAAGGAATCTCTTTTTAAAGATATCCAAGATAGAAGGATGACTGAGAATGTTTCTTTTATAAGATCAGTTTTTCTATTAAAGGTTCTAAAATATAACCATTCCTTTACAGTGCAAATTTGCAATCAATGCTATGATATTTAATAAATGTTATAATAAATAGCATTACTATATTAAAATCAATAAATATATTAATTCATGAACAATATCTTATGAATTCTCAGGTAGAAGCAACACAGTGGACAGATCAATAACATGACTGAAATGTTCTTGTCTAGATCTCAGAAATCATCTAGGTAAATCATGTACATCTCCTACAGTCAGTGAAGACAAAGGATTTGTACTTGAGAGAAAAATTAATGCCACGTGTTATAGGCATCTGTATAGGGTGGGGACAATCAATCATCTCTTTCTGTATATTTATTTGGACTGTTAGCTGTGCAAATCCCAGATAGTTAGCTTAGACACTGTAACAATGTTTTTGATGGTTCAATTTGGACAAGGTGAGCTGGCACCCTCTGATTGCAGGACAGCCTAGACTATAGTGCACAAATAGCCCTGACTTTTATTTTCAAGCTAATAAGCTCTGTTTTATGTGGCTAAACTGTTGCTACACTGTCAGAATATATTTGTTCAGGTCAGGCTCTCCACTGAGCAGCACAGTCATATCCAGGTGTGTCCTAGGAGGGGATGTTAATACAAAGAGGACAGTAATTTGATCAGATAGTCCTGAATAACTGTGAGAACAACTTTTTTTTTCTTCTTTTTTTTTTTTTTAAATAATATATATATATTCCCCCCAAAGAAAAAAAAATCAAACACAAAAACCTCAAACCAAGCACAACAGTTTATCTGATTGACAGAAGAAATAAATTCTGCAGATATTTTGCAGTCTGCTTGAAAGCTATTGCTTTATTTCATTTCAATCAGTATTAAACAAATACAACTTTTAAAATCTTTTTAAAATGGTGTTCTATGAATTCTAGATGTCTTGTATTAAAAAATGAATTTTGACAATATTTCTGTGATGTACGGAAATCTTTGCTTAACAGCAGCGCAGTTAGAATACAGAGAAAACAGGCTTGAACAAATGTTATTTATAAGGCTACAGAGCAGTCTAACAGCAGTTAGATAACTTCTTAACTAAGTTAGGTGCCTTTCAGTGGTCATTATGCTGCCCTGGATAGAAAAAAAATTTCTCCTTTTATGTAGGAGGCTATAACTTTGACAGCTAAATTTCATTGCAAATAAAGTTCCTTCCTTCCTTCCTTCCTTCCTTCCTTCCTTCCTTCCTTCCTTTCTTCCTTCCCCTATTTATTTGTATTTGGAACTCTATTTTCCCTTAAAGTCTTTGCAAACACATAGTCTTCAGCAATGTTCTTATTACTGTATAGTTTGTCCTAACAATTTTACAGTTCAATCTCAATGATTTATGGGAAAATACAACAAAAGGAATCTAGTCTCTTTTACCTAAAAAGAAGCCAAGGTGAGCTATATAGCAGTGTGTGAAGAGAAGATGTTATTATTATATAATGGTATCAAATGGTATTTTATAATTTTATAATCCATTCCCATTTTAGGAGCCTTAGTATAGCACTATACAAATCTTATTAGTCTCAGTTCAACTATAAGAAGTTTTGTTTGGGTGATGTAGAAAGGATTTAGAAGATTGACAGAAAATAAATAGGTCACAAGATGTTCAGGAAAAAGTGTACCCACAAAGCCAGGTGAGCAGCTTGATGACTCCTGAACAACTGCGAAGTATACACAATGGATGGGAGAGAGACACTGTATCCACCATGAGTGAATGAAGTTTTTTATCTGTCTTAACCTAGATAACTATCTAATTTGAGCTATCTCATGTTGCTATGTGTATAGCAGATAACTAAGATGGAGTGTAGAGTGAGCTGCCAAGTCATCTTGAAAAAGAATCCCATCTCTGAAGACGATTTTGTTCCTTGTAACGTTTGTACAATAGTATCACCCCAAAAGACTATGGGTATGTACAGGTGGGGTATATAAAGCTTCCATTATGTAGTGTAGCAAGAGGCACACTTTATTTGGCTCAACACTGCACACTTACTAACTGCAGTGAACATGACAGTAAATGCATATAGAGTTTAGTCCATTCTTTTGATTAAAAGAACACAAGACACTATCCGACTAGTGTACAATTACTTTTTCTTTAGGTGGCCTAAAGACTGATACTGTTGTAAGCAACAGCTGTGAATCTTACTTACAGAAAATAGTCTGTTTGACCTCATTTTAAACAAGAATATTACATTGTTCATGAAACTGCGGCATAGGATATATTCCCACATAAAACAGTTTTATATATAAATTGCCATTCAATTTAAAAACAGTATTGATGATGGGTCCTCAAGATGTTTGCTAGGTCCTCAAAATCAATATTCTCACAAACATAACAGATCATGACATATAATTTATGTAGGAAATCAGCTGAGTTATGATTTTGGTAATTTAAGACCATAAGTGGAATAAGTTTATCCACAGAAATAATCCTAAATATACCCATAAATAGTATTAATGTGAAGCTGTTCCCTGGATGTTAAGTTGTTGTTATGGTGATAACAAATTAAACTAAAAATTACTATGATAGTTACTCAATATTAATTCTAAATTTGCAAAACTGTCAAGAGAGTTAGGAATTGAAGATTTTTAAATTTTTTTAAAAACGATTCAAAGCACCTGCATGTGTTTTATGTGCAAAATTAATTGCCATATTAAATTAGCAGAATGACATTAACATTAAGGGACCATTAGTATCATTCATAATTATTCATTATCTTTAAGTTGAATCATATGTCATTTCCTTGACATACTGTATTAATTATTAAAATGGTTAGCTTTTCAAAACTCTAATTATGGGTATACAGCATATGGAAGATGTAATACACATAATAAGAAAACCTAAAGATAAATATTTTCAAACGATTTTTCTGCAAAGAACAGAACATTTTATGTAGAAACTTAATCCTGTTGAGATGAAACCTGTGAGAGACACAATAAGTTAGAATAGCATCTAGTGATGGAAAATTAAGAAAAAGGAAAAGCATTGATATCAAGGTCACTGTTTTCTTTAACAGTCCAGATGTTACAACACACATTTTTCATTATATTCTTTAAGATAGGGTGTGGCAAATGACCAAAAGTGCTGTTAGGTATATAATTTAGTTTCAAGAGTTCAATTTTGGTTGGTATTTTTGTTTGTTTGTTTGTTTGTTTGTTTGTTTGTGTGTGTGTGTTTTGGTGTTGTTTTGTTTTTTTTTTTCCCCCATTGATTTATATATTTTCATTGTTCATATGAAGATATTTGCTTCTTTTAAGACCCTATACATAGACTGTGTAATCAGTCTGATCTGTACTTTGAATCTGGATTATTCATTTACACACAAGTACAAATATAATTTAACATTTATTCCAGTACAGATAATATAAACTAGAGGTTGTAGAACCATGAGTCTAATCTTTACTCAAGTGCTCTGTGACAGATGGATTGGCTGCAGAGTCCCAGTTCTCTCCTGACATACCCCTAAGTGGCAATTAGTCTATGTCTTACATAGCCTCAGCTGTTCTGCACTGACAATGATAAACAATAATAAAAGCTCTACTGGCTTCACTGAGCCACACCAGCTGAAAATGTGATGCTGTGTTCCCAAACAATTAATATAGTGATAGCTACTGACAAAAGCAAAACCATACATTTCAATATTAGCTTAAGGTTTTTAGGGGGGAAAAAAATAATTAAAAAAAAAAAAAAAAAAAAAAAAAAAAAAAAAAAAAAAAGATAAAATAAGTAGGTACTCTTAAACATCATCACCAATTTCCATATCTTTATACATACGCAAACAGGTTCAATCTGTTTCAGATTTCTCCTCCTCCTAGCCTACTCACATATACATAAATATCTTTAGACACTTAACACTTAGGTCCTGTCATCCTCCTGGAGACAGCTGTGTCAGAACAGGAATTCCAGAAAGCAGTATCAAACCCTAGCCTAGGAGTCAAGCACATCTTGAAAAGAATGGCAAAACCTGACTCTTGAGCCATTCCACATTCTTCTGTCTTGAGTCTTTTACCTTAAATCTACTCTTTTCACATGTTTTTCTGACAGAGTTAAGCACTACTCTTTCATTATTAGGTACTGATACTATTTAGTAATTACAGGAGTGCACAAAGCTTAAGAAAGTTTCCAAAACCAATGGATAAACTGCATCTTTCCCAAAATATACAAACATATCCACAGAGTTCAGGTTTGCATTGAGGGTTGCTTGAAAATCATTCATTTTCCTATATGCCTGCTGCTAGTTTTGAAAAAATGGACCCCAGAACAACATCTATTATTCAGTTTTTTACAAAAAAAAAAAAAAAAAAAAAAAAATCATGGACACGAGTTATTTGGCATAGCTCTCTAGCTCCTTCTTGGTAAAGTCACAAATGCAAATATAAGGGTAGTGGTTGGTGCAGTTAATTTCTTTCGATTTGAGAGCATTCAGCAAATAGATCACATTATGCCTGGGTCACTTCTGATGATCTTGTTAAATAGAAGAACCACAAAAGCCCATTATTTTTAGATAGGAAATGATTGGGTATTGCATCACCTAAACTGAACCTGCACCCAAAAAACAATGATAACCTAATGAGCTGCCATCAGGTCTTGATAGTAATGGAAAGATAGCGATGGCATGTCATATTGCAGTTTAGCTTCTCTGCCTCCTCTTTCTCCATGTCCTCACCACCTCTTTCCTCAGCATCTAATGGAAATTAAGATATTCATCTACTCTTCTCTTTCATCGATGTTCTGCAGCAAGCCCACTGTCTGTTATCTCCTCACTTTAAAGGTGGACACTGTTTTTACTACCTCTGTAGCCTCATATGTTCTATGTCTGGGTAAGAAAAACTAGCTATTCCACAATGATGTCTGTCCTGAAACAGCTGGTCTGTTCCTGGAACCCAGAGCAGTCCCTCTGAGACAGTTCAGTATCTCTTTACTAGAAATTGGTGCTCTCCTTACTTGGAGTCTATTCCTTTGGCAGGACAAAAGTACCACCAATTATTTGGAATATCAAGCAACACCCATTCAACAAAACTGATATGTATGCCCCATCACATACAAATTCCTGTTTCCAGATAATCTAAGAGGCAGGGGAAAATGTTGCACTTTTTTTTTTTTTTTCCCTTGCCTTTTTCTCTCTGAGACATCTGTCCTTAAGTTAATTCCTTTTCAAGTTACACTCTGTACCACAAGTCAAAAATAAAAAAAATGTTAAGTCAAGTAAGAATAACTAAAATCCATAAAAATGAATCTTGGATGCTTTTCTTCAGATACCTGGAGTTTTTCAGATGAAATTGCACCCTTACTCCAACACATAAATTTTGAACTCTTGAAATATTTGGATCAATGATTTAAAAAGCTTTCTTTTTTCTTCCTTACTTGTACAATTCCCCTCCTTTATTGTGATTGACTCTTCTCTGAAGTACCTCTAGGCATTAACTAAGCCAAGTGCAGTTGGTGAATTGGAATGGAGTCATTGACTGGAGTCAATTGCCTGCACAAAATTATCATCTAAATTACTTTGTAAAACTATTTTATGTGTCCTGTTAAAAGCATAGTTACTTCTTTATTCTTGACCTTTCTTCTATTACTTTGCATATTCTTTGAGATGATTGACAATAGGTTTTTTAACTACTGATCTTGTTCACACTCAACTTGGACGTTTCATACTTTTGTTTTCTCACCCACTTGGATTCTGATCAAACAAGATTTCTAAAGACCTCCCAACTCATTAACCCTGCAACCTTCCTCAGCAAGAAACCACTTCAAATAATCTATGTGCCAAATCTTTAAAACCAAGTGGAATCAGAGTGGTTTCTTTTGCACAATAATATCAATAATAATAGCAATAATAATGACTATATTTATTCTAGGGTCTCACTGATGAGATGACTGTATGACTTTCTGATTTTCATGCTGACTATATCCATTGACAGTCCATCCCTTTTCCTTCTTATTCTAGCACTGTCCTGTAGACTAGTGGTTATTTTCCTAATTTTTATAGCTATATACTTATGGACAGCTGCTGTGTTTCCCATCAGATTTTGCTTGACCAAAACTTGTTTTCCTTAAACTTCTGTTTCCCTTAATGCTGTTATCTTCCAAGAAACCACCAAATGCTTCTGCATGACCCATTAATGGAATGGACCTGTTGCCTTTTACACTACTGTTTTTCTTCTTTCTCAGACTCCAGTACCCAAATATCTCACTTTCATCTTCCTGTTATCTCAAGAGTTGTCTGCTCTATTCTTAATAATAATCTCCCTTCATCTTTTTCTTCTCCTTCATATTTTCCTTTGAACTAGCGTGAGTGAAAATAACCTTACAAAGTCTCTATATAAGAAACTCTCAAATCAATGAGAATTCTGCAGGAATAGAGAAATACTTAATCATCCAAATGTTATTTGGCTGATGTTAAAAAGTCAGCAGGAGGAGCTCACAACATTAATTTTAATCAGTTGTTTAATAATTCTTCAAAACAGTGCCTCTTATATAAAACCTGTTTGCACAAATCCCCTTGGTGTTTGGACACAGCATATATCTGAACTTGTATTTAAAATTTAACAAATGTGATAGATGTCTCTTGGGCAGGAGCAGCTGGACCTCTGGATGTAAAAGCTGTGAGTCCTTATTGCCTGGACTAAATGACCTAGATTTCCTATCTCAAAGGCTAGATTAGATTAAGAAGTGATTTGTAGTCCAGTCACTATGGAGGGACTGAGAACCCCACTAACTGTGGGCTATGTGCATAGTCACATAATGTTTTTGTTTATTATTTATCCTTCGTTACTGCCTGCTCTGAGCAGACTGGTCTGAGTGTGGCTTCAAAAATCTGTTTAGTTTGTACTCCAGAAAGATTTTGACCTTCTTCCTAAACTGTTAGAAGTCTGCACTTCACTTTCTACACAGCTCCAAACCAAATGCACTGATCCAAAAATCTGTTTTATGGAGAAAAACACTGAAGAGAGGAGTCAGAGATGGGAAGAGCTTATTAGTGCATCCTCCAGCCATTATATTCAAGTGTACACCCAGTTGAGAAAAATGCCTGGAGCAGAAAATTGCACAATATAGATTTATAAAGTTACTGTGTGTAGCAGTAAATAGACAGGATTTAAATTTAAAACTGATAAAAGGATATACTTTGTTACACATGCATAATTAACCTAGAGAGCTCATTGCCACAAAAATATCACTGAGGCCTTAAAGATAAGTAGAATTTTTAAAAGGATTAAACATTTATATGGGTAATGAGAACATTCATATTTGCATGGAATTATATTTATTTCTTTTTTAAAAAGAAAAGTTACAAACGATCTTATTTCAGGACATGAAACGACAGGTAGCCATTGGGAACGGGAAGAAATTTCCTCTCTCAGGAAAGTTATTTTATATTTGTTCATTTCAACTTCTCTATGAGCATGTGGTTCTAGTCACTGACAACAGCAAGATGCTGGACTACACATACATATTGCTCAATGAAGAGTAGAAATTACCAGGTTCCTACTGACTTATGTTTATGACTGCACAGTTACTACAGTAGAATAAGAAATGTTTTCCCATTCAAATTTATTCACAAAGAGATAAAGGTAACACACAGACATAGAAATGTTTTATAAGGAATTCCTGTTTCTTTTGCAGCAAGGAATGCTTCTGGATAAGTGTTTCAGGGAGTATTTAATGAGTGAGTGGCATAGAAATAAAATTATTGGCATGAACAAGTTAATGACCAATTAAGTACAAAAACAAAACTAAATTACTTGCATTGGTACCTAATTTAAAACTGTGATTGTAATCCAGGTAATGGAGCTCTGCTGGAAGTGTTCTTAGCTCTCCCTTAACAAAAAAGCCATTACTGACTGGCCTGCTGCTTCATATAATTGCTGTGATAAGCCACTGCAAATATAATTGGCTTTAACTGAAAAATATTTCATCATAAAGCAAGAACAACAGTTGTAGTTTGATTTATGTATTTATAGCAACTTAAGGAAGATCATTAACTCATTTAGTTTCCAGATATTTTTACTAAGCCAGAAAGTGCAATGTAAAGATCTGAAATGATCTTTAAGAAACAATGCACTTTTCCTTAAACTGTGTTCCTTTTGAGTACTGAAATTACTTAAATAAGCATATTCACTCTGTTAAAGCCAAAAGGGACTTCAGATTAATTTATGTACTCTTTTGGCAAGTTTTGTTACTACACTACAGTCTGAGAAGCCTCCTAGTTCTAAGCAGACTCTGATGAATTGTGTATATTTCCTTTGCTTTCATGGATGTCCAGTGTCATGCTTTGTTCTTGTCTAGCTCAAAGAAACAAGAATTTTCAGTAGTGATATATAAATATCTTAAAAAGACTGTGTAAATATTCAATGGAAAACAATAAAAACACAGATTAAGACCCCCCATTTCCCATTCTTCTGATGTTTTTTCTAATGAATAAGTTTATCAGTGGGAGCTTTCCTAGAAACATTCATTTTTAATTGAGTATTAAGCATATTCATGACAAGCTCATTTTAAAAAATTGTGTACACTGGAAACCTAATTATAAAGAAGTGCAGTCAACCAGTCATGAAATAAAACATCGAATCATATAACACGTGACTTGTGTGTCCAATCAAACCTAATCAATGCCATTTAAAAATCAGGGCTGGCTACTACAATTAGCAAATTATCTAGACGCTTTTGTGTATCCCTATTCCTCCACTGGCATATAGAAGCATAGATACTGCATACGCTCCTTGCCATTCTAATGGAAAATTGTATAGACTAATTTGCATATTTGGATCTCAGAGCCTCAAACTTCAACTAAGTACATACATAAATAACTAAACAAAGCAACCAGCCATATGTTTGGGTTTTTGAAGGGGAAATCTTGAAATAATAGGCTTTTCAGTAACTGTGTCTTGTTATGTTTCCTATATTAACATGGCTCTGGTTTTATTGTTCATAGGAAGAAATGTACAGCATAAATTGAAGAAAGTAAAATTGATAAATTACAGTTTAGGAAAGAGACATATAACGTGATGTTGTGTTTAGGCTGGTTGACAGCTTTATAGCAAATCTTCATGCATTTTGACCATGAAATTACTGTATTTTTATTATTTTTTAAAAATATATACCTATTATTATATTTAAGTAATATACTTTTAAAAGTCACTTGTTTTGAAACAAAAATTCAGAAATCTTAGAACCAGTTTTGTAGATTATAGTTGTCAATGTCAGATAAGGCTTTTGATAAAACTTTATAGAATTTTTTACTTAGGCACTCATAAAATTCTTCATAATAACCTGAAAGGTACATCTGGCCTAGTAATTCAGCCCAGTCTTGCAAACTCTTTGGAGCATGCTGACCTTTGAGTATGAAAGAAGTTCCACTGACACTAACGGATTTTGGATGAAACCATAAAAAGAGCAACCGTCCAAAGTAGTACCTCTCATCACCAGAGAACTGCATCTCTTCACTTCCTATATCATTAGCACAAAGACCCAACCATTCATAAAGGTTACAATGTCGTCGTGAAGAAATTCGGGAGTCACTGATACTGTCTTAAAATCAGTGTGTCTTTGGAAACAGTAAATCATCCATTGATTTAAAAAGTTGTCTGATTTGGTGCTTCATCCCATGTATAATATGATAGTACTACTTGATATTTATGTTCTTTTTTTTGGACAGAGAAAGAGCAGAAGAAAGGAAATATGTCTAATTATTTTAAGTCAAAAATATTGAAGTTCATCTTCTCTACTAAGCAGTAAAGATACATTTGATGAAAACATGTCCTATTCTCACTAGAAAGAATAAAGGGTTTTTTATGTCAGAACATCTGTGTTTGAAATACCAACTTTCTCTTAGTATGGATATGATTTCCTTAGAAACAATAACATTTTCATAATACAAACAGTTGCTTTTCCACTGAACTATTGTACTGGATCTGGCTGGGGTGGGGTCATCTTTCTTCACAGCAGCCCATCTGATGCTGTGTCTTGGATCTGTGGCTAAAACAGTGTTGACAACACACTAGTGTTTTGGCTGTTGCTGGGTAGTGCTTGCACAGTGTCAGGATGTGTTGGGTGGCCGCCAGGTGCTCACCAAGCTTCTCTATCACTTCCCCTTCATGGAAAACATAGGGAAGAAAAATATGACAAAAAGCTTGTGGGTTGAGATAAGGACAGGGGGATCATTTACCAGTTACCATCACAGGGAAAACAGACTCAACTTGGCAAAATCAGTTTAATCTATTACCAATCAAATCAGAGTAGGGTAATAAGAAATAAAACCAAATCTTAAAACACCTGCCCCCCACCCCTCCCTTCTTCCGAGATCAACTTCCCTCCTGATTTTCTCTACCCCTCCAATACACACCAAGTGGCACAGAGGCACAGGAAATGGGAGTTGTGGTGAGTTCATTATGCGTTGTCTCTGTCACTCCTTCCTCCTCATGTTCTTCCCCTGCTCCAACATGAGGTCCCACCCATAGGAGACAGTCCTTCACAAACTTCTCCAATGTGAGTCCTTCTCATGGCCTGTAGTTCTTCATGAACTCTTCCAGCATGGGTCCTTTCTGTGGGGTGCATTCCTTCAAGAACGGACTACTGCACTGTGAGTCCCCCACTGGATCACACATCCTGACAGAAAATCTGTTCTCGCATGGGCTCCACTCTGTGGGCCATGGTTCCTGACAAAAGCCTGCCCATCATGGGCTCTCCACAGGCTGCATCCACCTACGATGGTGTGGGCTCCTCCATGGGCTACAGGGTGGATATCGGCTCCACTGTGGACCTTTATCAGCTGCAGGGGAACAACCTGCCTCGCCGTGGTCTTCAGAGGAACCACTGCCTCAGCACCTGGAGAACTTCCTCACCCCCCTTCTTCACTGACCTTGGTGTCTGCAGGGTTATTTCTTTCATCTATTCTCACTGTTCTTTACCGGCTGCTGTTGTGCTGCAGTTTTTACCCCTTCTTAAATATGTTTTCTCAGTGGTGCCACTATCATCTTTGATTGGTTCAGCTTTTGCCAGTGACAGATCTGTCTTGGAGCCATCTGGAAGTGGCTCCATCTGACATGAGGGCAGTTTCTGGCATCTTCTCACAGAAGCCACCTCTGCAGCCCTCCCCACTACCAAAACTTTGCCATGAAAACCCAATACACAAAGCTTTTTCTTTTTCTTGCTCTCCTCCCCAAAAAAAGTCTGCTGGGATTGGTCAAGAAACTGGGTGGGAATATAGCAAGGACAGGTGATCCATGTTGGTCAAAAGGATATTCTATACCATATAATCTCATGTTCATCAATAAAAACGGAAGCAGACAAAGAAAGTGGGTCAGATACTGTCTGGACATTGGTTTGTTTGTGGGAGGTGATGAATGATTCCCTTTGCATTTTTTTTTCTTTCTTTCATATTAAACTATATCTGTCTTGACCCATGAGTTTTATCGCTCTTGCTCTTATTCTTTCTCTCATCCCACTGGGGGAAAGGGGGCAGGGAAGGACTGAGCAGCCATGTGGGTGCCTTAGCTGTTGGCCAGGGTCAACCCACCACAGCTATATACTTGATAAAGTCATACTTATTCTATAAAGTGTTGCTGCATAAAAACTTGCAGTCAGTTCTCCAACATAAATAAACCAAAAGGATCTAATGTTAGCAAGAAGTTTTTGATGCTGATATCTCAGTAGGCTGATACATAATGAGTTACATGATGGCATCTACTAGACATGCAGACCTGGAAGAGAACTACCTGATAGCACCCTGCACGAAAAGAGGACAGATGTCATCAACCTGTGCTCTTAACTAGCAGAACTGTTGTGTTTAAGAAGGTACTGCAGTCTTCTAAAATAACATTCAACAAACATATGAGTAGATACTCTCACTATAATTCTCTGTCTATTTTCAATCAGAACCACAGAATTAATTTGTTCCTTAACATATTCACCTGCACTATTGTCAGGTGAAATTGTCACTAAAGAGGTAGTGGCACAGCTGGAATTTTGATCAATGGTGTACGTTACCTATAAACAACATCAGAAAGAAACTTCACCAAAAAAATCCGTATCACCCAAACCAGACTAACCTTTACCTTGCTGCTCAAGTTTTTAAGATAGATTGAACAATGGTGTTGCTTCTGTATAATACTCCAAACATATAAATCCATCTAGAAATTTGTCTTCTTAGTTCTATGCTTCATTTAGGTATACAGTATGTTCACCCACACAAATCTGTGGTCTCTAGAAATTGTTTCATGGACATCAATTCTTTCTCATAATGTTACCCCCTGCTCACAAGAATCTGCTACTGCTCTTATGAAATATGAAAAAAAAGAGGAAATAATTTTGTCTATGCAAAATCTGTACAATGTAAGTGCTCTGTCAGTTACCTAGCTTTGTTGTCCAGGTCCAGAGAAATTTAGGAACTCATTGACCTCAATTCTTTGTTACAGTGTTTCTCAGTCCCTAGAGTGTTGTTTATTCTCTGCTTCATTAAAAATTAAAATAATTTGAGACTGTTCCTGACCTACCTTTTTGAAGGTTTTATTGGTACAATAATGCATGAGAGAATTCCAGCAGAATGGAAGGAGGAACAGGGATTGTAGGATGAGAATAGGTCACTGGGATGTGGACACACTAGGAATTAGCAGATACCACTCTAACTGATACACTGAATTAAAGCAGTGAACAGTGCAGAAGAGTAATAGTAATAATAAATGGAACCTTAGATTGTTATGGTATTTTTTGCTATCTTTCAAAAGGTGATTTCAGTTTTGCTTGATAAATTTCAGCTAGTAACTCATTAATCAATTAGAAGTTTACTTATTAGACATGTCTTTATCAGATCTGAGATCAGTGCAGGTTGTCTACATCTCAATACATTAAATAAATGTTCTTCTTTCAAGATAAGGAATCCAGTATTTATTTTCTGTGAAAACAGATAATGTACTGATGATTATGTTTTACAAAACTAAAAAATTGGGAGAAGATGCTTTATGGCTCTGTACGTGTGTGTGTGTTGGGAACATATTTACCAAGAGGCTGATTACAGCTTCTGGTATTTAAGTGTTGCAGTACTTGCATGAATTTGAACAATTTAGGTATTGCTCTAAATTATGATTGTTGGCTGTGATTCCCCAGGGGATCACACTCTGGCTGGGAATTACCAGAACAAGTCTCACTCCAGCTTGCAAACAACTTGATCACATCACACAATGGGAAAATATATGCATGCTATCCTAAAGAGAAAAACAAACAAAAACTGTTAGGGATGAGTCCTCAGTTAATATGATGTGCTAAACAACCCCATCCTCAGTAAAACTGCAAAGGCTGGCAACAGCAGAAAATATCTTCCCAAGAATTCAATGCCATTGAAAATTTTCAATTTGATTGAAAGATCATTTATATCATAAATATGTAATCTGTGCCTTAACTCTATGATTTCAATAACTCAGGCCCTACGTTTCAGGGTGAGTTTACAGGACAGGGTTTTTTTCTTCTTTTAGTATGGCACAAATCTTAAAAGACTGTAAATACATGTTTTCTACTTAACTTTCATTTCAGCTGATTCTAAAATCTTTCTGGTATTTTCAGACAACACAGAGAAAACTGGCACAAAACCCCTCCTTTAAGTACCTTCAACAATAAGGCTTCCCTCCCCACCCCTGTCCTCTCCTCTTCTCTGCTCTCCATTCACAGGTTTAAAATATCAGACTTGATGATATTGAGCAACTTTGTCTTTCTCCCTCTTTTTTTTAGACTCTTGAGAAAATCAATGTGTGATTTTCCCTGAATATAAATTACTATCACAAAGACTTTTACCATGACTGAAAAAAGTTCTGCATATTACTCCAGAACTGGATTTTCCACAGCAGTTGCCTGAAACATTTCCAGTTTATTTACCTTTTTTCCTGCATTGTCTAAGGGCCTTGTATTGTTTCAGTATCGATGAATTCATAATTCCCCATTGTCCTTCTCAGCCTCCACAGAGCACAGAGTCTGTAGAATGTTCAACATCTCACTTTTAAAATCAGCTGAGGGGAAGCAATTTTTCTTTCCCATTATGCACCTCCACACTTCCAGAATCAAAGTCTTTTATAATAAAAAAAATCTGAGGCTCTGCCTCTTGTTATGGATAGACTGAAATCCAATACTTTCAGATGGGCTTTTGGCAGAGTGTTTGTTTAGCTTCTTGCTTCTGTTGCTTTATTTCCCATTATAATGTACCATGAGACATCCTGTATGAATAGCACTGTATAAATATTGCTGTTGTTCTTGAACTAGCATTAGGCTTCATGGGTGCCAAGCCATGGTAACACATGGAACTTTCACAGTTCAGTACCCAGAGTCACATTTTTGTAGGGGAGATTTCTAAGTGATGCATAGTTACCAGCTCCCTGACTGGTTGCCAGAAAAAAAAACTCATACTAAAGAAACACGTATGGTCATGAAATATTTTCCAGTTTTTAAACTTGTTTAGTGATGAAATAGTAATGATTTGATTTCATGAGCTTAAACCATGTAAAAATTGGCTGTTCCTTTTTTTAAGAATGTTGACTTCTTATGTATTTGACAGTTTATTGTTCTTTGCTGATACTTTTTTTGCCAGTTGATAAACTTATGGGTTTATGTTGTCCCTTTGACTATGCATGTCTGCAATGTACATGGTCTGCTCCCAAAACGTTATAGTTTAATGGGCATTTTTAACCTCTCCCATTACTGTCTTCCTTACAATAAGTTAAGGGTCTATGATAGTGGATTAATGATTACTTCTCCAGTCTCAGGAAATCATTTTGTGATAGAGCTGAACACCATGTAGAAACCTACTGTATATGCATCTCTGCTGTCCCAGTTATTCCCTTTAGAAGATTAGTTCCATGGAAAAAAATCATATTGAACAGTCTGGTTGTTGCTCTGAGCCACATCTAGATTAATTATGATGTTGAGACAGCTCTATATAAAAAAAATCTGCAAGGATAACTGCTGCAATAGAGAATATGTTCCGATTGGTAACAGAAATCTTTGTGATAGGATTATAAAAGAGTCAGTGGACTGAGCAGAAAAAGTACAATCACACAGCAGCCATAATCTAAAATCTCTGTGTAGTAAGTGCTTTTCTAATAGTGTTTATTTCAATTGTTCCTAGGGAAAAAAAAAAAAAAAAAAAAAAAAAAAAAGGATGTGGGGGATTGATTGCATTTTTTATAGGTAAATTGAAAGCAATTGACATAATAGTATATAATACATGAAAAGGGAAAATATTGCATTAATTAAATGAGCTACTTATTAAAAGATTTTTCTCTAAGTCTGATAAACTTCATAAAATCAAATTATAACTTGTACTGTGGCTTCAAACACAAGCTGAACTCTTGTCTTTTAGAAAAATCTCTTCAGGTGATCACATCATTTCATGAAAGTCAGATTCATAAATTAGTGCAGTGACTGAGGTTTTTTCCCCTGATTTTTGGGGTATACTGCATGGGTTATTAGCCTTTTTGGTGATTCTCCTCACTTGGGACCTGATTCAATAATTTCAACTTGTGTCAGTTAATGCTATGAAAGCTACAATAGATGTTGTTATTTTAAGTCTTTTTGCTATGGCATAAACGACTGTGCAAAGGTTTAAACCATGAAAGGAGATAAACTACACAAAGTGAAGACAGTGCAAAATCATTCTGTATATCTGCAAACATTCTAAAGATGTCTGTTATTAAATTATGAACACAAGGCTTGTCATGAGTGTATTCCTCTTTCCATGTTATTGAATTTTTTGAAACAGATGCATACTCCTCTTGTATATTCCAGTTTTTCTATAAATCTTTAAGTAAAGCTCTATCAAACACATCATCACAGTCTATTCCAACCACTTGTAAAACAAGGTTTATGGGATAATCACTGGTGTTACTTTCGCTAATCATCTTTGAAGACTGTTTGGTCAGTCAACTGAAATTGGTAAAAACATGAGATTTAAAAAGATGCACAGATAGTGCCTACTTTCATAGGAATATTCCCTTTTCATGCAGAAATAATTTAGCTATCTAATAATTCAGATACCAAAGAAAACAATTTTCACCTGAAATAATTTTTTTTTTTTTTGAACTAGAGAACCAAAATCTTTCACCTGAAACTTTGAGATTATCAGTCAGTAATTTATTTTTATATCCAGTGAATTGATTTGATAGTTTATAGAAACTATTTTTGAACTGATGGGTGAAGGTAAGAAACATTTGTACCCTTCATACAGAAGTCATGACTATATGGATCTGGGTGCCATGTTCACTGGTGTAATCCATAGGTACCTTTAAATTAAACAACTAAGTCTGAACAAACTTTCTTTTTTTTTCCACTGCAAGCAATTATCTTGAGAGTTGATCCTTCCTACTTTAAGATTGATTTGTGACACAAGGTAGATAAATCACTCTGCAGATGATCTCCTATTTCTCGTTATTGATTACAGAGGGAAGTGATTGCCTCAGACTTGGAAGTCTGATTTTCAGATAGAGTATGTCAGTCAAAATGGATTTTACCCAAAGAAAAGAAATTCAAGATTTGAGATTCCAAAAATCTAGCAAACTTATTCTCGTGTGTCAAAGTTAAATTCTTTTCTCATATTACTGTGCATTTATACATGTTTGTTCGATCGGTGTCATGGACAGACCAGGTTAAGAACATTTGAGTTTCCATCAGTGGGACACTGTTGGACACAAATGTAGTAACCCATCCCTGCATGTGGTAGTACTGTAGGAAATTCAGACATTATTTCTCCCTATATTATTTGTCTTTTTCTTATTCATAATGGACAGTATATTTTAACTGTCTTTAGGGTGAAATTCTAAAACTCATCATATCTTTGTAGTGTTTGAAGAAATATGAGGATTATAATCTGTTCAAAAAGGAGAACTGTTTCCATTCTGATTTGTATGGTCTGCCTTTTTGGGTTATAGAAATGTAACACACCTTGAAATGTCTGCAATTCCACCATAATAATGAGAATTTTTAATATTTGCATTTTAAGTTATGTCAAGTGTTCCCAGAGAAAAAGACTGGATATAAAATCTAAGTAAATTAATTAAAGTTCCATTAGGAAAATGATGCACATTTCCCCAGAGAGATATTTTTATATTTTTAATACAAAACCATCCAGTAATTTTGAAATAAGAAACTGGTAAAGTAAAAAATAGCATATTTTGAGAGTAAGTAATGGAATATTTTATTTGAGAGTAAGTAATGGAATATTTTGAGAGTAACTAACTGGAAACAATGTTCAATAACAAAATACATGACTAGGTTTGTCATGTGTTAATATGAAAAATCCTCACACATTTTTTCATCATTAAAGTATAAATTAACAAGTCACTAATTGGCACTCTGAAATTCATTAGTGTATAGCTCACCAACAATCTACCTCACTATCTGCAGGTCAAGAGACAGACACTGTAGAACAATACCAAATTCTTATGAGGTTTTAAAGTGAAAGTATATGCGCCCTTGCAATAACATTGACCTCTCTATTTGCATACATAAGGTTGACTCTCAAGACCATCTTAATCTGGTCACAGAGCACAGATCTGTCTTTTGTAGGGTAGAAAATGAAAATTATTGTATTGGAGAAACTCCCAGGATTGCATTTCTTTTTTCTTCAAACCAGTGTAAAGAACCAATTTTCAGAAGGGCAGAGATGCAGGGGAGCAGGGTAAGAAAGAAAGAAAAAAAGAAGCAGAGAGAAAGAGAGGGTGAAAATGAAAGAGAGAAAGCTAAAGGCAGAGAAAGAATGAAAGAGAGAAGGGGAAGAGAAAGAACAAAAGGCAGGGCAGGAAGGGGAAGGAAGGAAGGAAGGAAGGAAGGAAGGAAGGAAGGAAGGAAGGAAGGAAGGAAGGAAGGAAGGAAGGAAGGAAGGAAGGAAGGAAGGAAGGAAGGAAGGAAGGAAGGAAGGAAGGAAGGAAGGAAGGAAGGAAGGAAGGAAGGAAGGAAGGAAGGAAGGAAGGAAGGAAGGAAGGAAGGAAGGAAGGAAGGAAGGAAGGAAGGAAGGAAGGAAGGAAGGAAGGAAGGAAGGAAGGAAGGAAGGAAGGAAGGAAGGAAGGAAGGAAGGAAGGAAGGAAGGAAGGAAGGAAGGAAGGAAGGAAGGAAGGAAGGAAGGAAGGAAGGAAGGAAGGAAGGAAGGAAGGAAGGAAGGAAGGAAGGAAGGAAGGAAGGAAGGAAGGAAGGAAGGAAGGAAGGAAGGAAGGAAGGAAGGAAGGAAGGAAGGAAGGAAGGAAGGAAGGAAGGAAGGAAGGAAGGAAGGAAGGAAGGAAGGAAGGAAGGAAGGAAGGAAGGAAGGAAGGAAGGAAGGAAGGAAGGAAGGAAGGAAGGAAGGAAGGAAGGAAGGAAGGAAGGAAGGAAGGAAGGAAGGAAGGAAGGAAGGAAGGAAGGAAGGAAGGAAGGAAGGAAGGAAGGAAGGAAGGAAGGAAGGAAGGAAGGAAGGAAGGAAGGAAGGAAGGAAGGAAGGAAGGAAGGAAGGAAGGAAGGAAGGAAGGAAGGAAGGAAGGAAGGAAGGAAGGAAGGAAGGAAGGAAGGAAGGAAGGAAGGAAGGAAGGAAGGAAGGAAGGAAGGAAGGAAGGAAGGAAGGAAGGAAGGAAGGAAGGAAGGAAGGAAGGAAGGAAGGAAGGAAGGAAGGAAGGAAGGAAGGAAGGAAGGAAGGAAGGAAGGAAGGAAGGAAGGAAGGAAGGAAGGAAGGAAGGAAGGAAGGAAGGAAGGAAGGAAGGAAGGAAGGAAGGAAGGAAGGAAGGAAGGAAGGAAGGAAGGAAGGAAGGAAGGAAGGAAGGAAGGAAGGAAGGAAGGAAGGAAG
>NW_020799091.1:33606931-33618266 GCF_003259725.1 Athene cunicularia | reverse complement strand
AGAAAGAAAGAAAGAAAGAAAGAAAGAAAGAAAGAAAGAAAGAAAGAAAGAAAGAAAGAAAGAAAGAAAGAAAGAAAGAAAGAAAGAAAGAAGAAAGAAAGAAAGAAAGATAAAGAAAAGCAGTGCCCTGTAGCATTTAAATTACAGGTTGAATAGCTTTTCTTTTGCTGATGCTCATGAAAGAAGAATTAAAACATCAAATTATTTAATTATGTTATTCAAATTTAAAAAAAAAAAATAATTATTGTTTAATGTTATTAATGAAGCCCATAGCTAGTAAACTTGGTCTATTAATTGAACACATATTCTACACTGAATTGTAAAAAGTTATCATGACTGTGTGATGAAATTCAGTACAAGGGAATTTTAACTGTAAGAATTCAAGGAAGTTTTGAGGGGTGGTTGACTTCTTTCAGTTTGTTTATGTGGGTCTTTTTTGCTATGTGATCATGGGCTTGTCTGTATCTCTAGTATAATTCTTGTTCAAATAGAAATCAGCTCTGTTTATACTGAACAAGGACAGGGAAGTTAGGTTTCTAATTTCTTTATAAGAATTCTCAGAAGACTAACACAGTCATATATACTGCTGAAATCAAATAGCAGGTAAGGTCTAGTGAGAAGTGTAAGATTTGTCTCATAAGAGTTTTAATAAAAGTTGCAAATAATTATAATTATTTCAGAAGAGAAAAAGAAAGATCTGTCACTGGAAACTCTGTAGAAAAATACATCTGCAAACTCCACCATTAAGACTCTGGCTATGTTAATAAATAAGATAGTCCAGGGACTCTTTGGACCTTAGGCTAATTGGCACAGCATAGCAGTGATCTCTTACCCTACTAAATAGACCAGCTGTGTTCCAACTGCTACTGAGAATGATCCTTGGCTCAGGCTTTGTCTGGGAGAAAGTTAGTCGGTCTTAACAATGGCATTCTAGGGACTATGCTAGCAATTTTGCAGTGTAGGTGACTGCATGCCAGTGTTCAGGCCCATGCCATGTCCTATTAGATTAACTGTTACAGAAGTATCTCAAAATCATAAATTGCTTGGCTCATAATATTTGAGTCCAATTATTACCCACGGTGATACCCACAATGATGAATAGTGCAGGTTCAGACCTACATAAATTTGGATCCTAACAGAGCTGACAAGTCTGCTAAGGCACTTATATGAAAATCTATTTTATCTATATTTAAATGAAAGTTAGGAGTACCTTTAAATATTTCTTTATGCAGACAAAATAAACATTGTTTTTCACTGAGGGCAGTGTACAAATACCTGGGCTAAATCCTATTTTGAAGTGAAAGCTTGTTTAAATCCTAAACCAGCTCTTTCTCTAATCAATGTGCCTCAAAGTGACTAAAGAAAATGGCACAAATCTAGTCCCTCGCAGACTTCTTTCTTTCTGAATCTTCCATGAATCTGTTAAATGCTTCATAGTCCAACTTCGGATTTTCTACTCAATAGTGTATAAGGAAAAAAAAAAAAAAAAAAGGAAAAGAAAAAAGAAAAGGATGTAATTGTCTATATTACCTTGTAATTACCTCTGTGTAGTTTCCACTCCATTAAACCTCTTCATACGATTCAGAAATTATTCTCATTTCTTGAAACTAATCAGGGTGGAACTTTGACACTAATGAAGACACCTGTTCTGCTTCAGTCCAGTTTTCCTAGACGGTGCCTAGAAAGGAACATAAGAGATTTTAGTACTCTAAAAAATTTCTTATACTGAGAAACGCAAGAAAATATTCAGCTTATTCAGAAGCAGGTTTTGGAAGTTGTCAAAGATACCTATGGCAGTGATGGATGTTGAATTCAGCAGAAACAAAAGACGGAATAAACTCAAAGACTGAAGATAGAAGGAATTCACTTAACAATTGCAGTGCCAGTTTTTTTAATACTAAGATAAATAAAATATTGTAATAGCTTATAAAAGAATATGGAAAAACACTTTCTGTTGGAAACAGTATTTTCAAAGGTTTATGTTGTACCCTCTGTTTCTCTGGATGAAGTTGTAGCAGCTGTCATGGGATGGTCCCCATTGACTATCATGTTAGCGAATGAACATTAGGTAAAGCTTTAGGAAAAGGTAGTCTAGTTTTAAAAATAGCGGAGCACTCCCAGCATGCATGACCTGGTAATCACTGAGAAAGCTGCAAACACATGCAGGAACTTTACGGGCAGTAGATTTTGAGCAACTAGGTATTAAGCACCACAAGAACTTGAAGAGTTTGATCAAGAATCATGTTTTCTCTACCTGATAACTACCAACGATGGCATCCAGAGAATCAAGCATGAGGCCTGGGAACCCTATGGCCCAACTTCAGAACTGCGTACTGCATGTCCATGACCTCAGTGTCAGTGTGTGAAACCTTCCCTCTGGACTGTGCCATACCTCCCAGAGAACAGGGAACTCTTAAAAGTATGCATTTATCTATGTTTAAAATGTCTTGGTATCCAAGTGTCTGTGCTGTCCATTGGTGTCAGAAGTGAGATAATGATTACATGAATCACAGATAGCTGTGGAAAAAGGATCAAGAAAGAACATCTGGTCCCTGGATAGGAGTTTGAATGGGACCTCTCAACATAACATTTGACACAAATGCATGCCCCTGTTGGAAAGGGAGGGTAGAGAATCCTAGGTTACTGGGAAACCAACTTCAGGGAGGGTTCAACCTGTAAAAGGAAAACAGGGAAAAGTAAGCAATCTTATTGTGGCATTGTACCTTTATGTACAAGATTTCAGTGAATAAAGCACAGAAACTGGAGGAACAGAAGGACAATCCAGAAAGTAAAGCAAGTGCATCACAAAATATTGATGACTTGTTGAAGAGAAACCCTGAGAGCTTGTCACATCCCAATTTCTCAGGACTCAGATTCACCAATTCACAGGTCAGGATTAAGGTGAAATAACACCAGGGATTCTTCAATTCACAAATCTCACCTTTTATTTGCTCAAAACAGATATTGTCATGAAACTTTGTCAGTAAGCCTTGTAACCTCTTTAATGAGATAAACCTTATAACATACACTGACAAACCACAAACATTATAACATATACTGAAAAAAAGCAAACCTTTTTGCCCTGACAATGCCCCAACAAGCCTTGCCTTAATATGCAGAGATACAGGGACAGAGGAATGAGAGAGAAAATGAGAGAAAGAGAGAAAAAGAGAGTGAGAGAGGCAGTGAGAGACACAAAAATTTAAATATTTCACCAGTCCTGGTTTCAGCATTGGTCCAGCCAGCCTTAAGGTCCAGTTCCAGGGGGGCACAGCCATGCAGGAACTCAATTCATGTCCTTTCATAATTCCTTGCCCTTCCTCCAGACAGGCACTTGGACTCATTAGGTTAATTAGGCATCAGTCTATGCTTCTAGAATTATCTTTGCTTTGGTGAATGCACAGTTTGTACCTTCAGAGTCTTCTGGAAATGGATCGGTGAGCTTGGGGGTCATTGGGAAGTTACTCGCCCTCTCTGCAGGTATGACTGTTGTCTGACCTTTCCTTTATGTGCATGTGTTATGAAAATGGTTGGCTTTTGGCAGAGTCAGTCAAGTTCAGCCTCAGAAAAGTGTGGTCCCACCTCCATGGGACCCCCTCCTCTGGACATGTATTCCTGCCATTACTTGCACAGGCCCGGCATTTCCATAGAAACTGTTTCCTTTACCATTTCTTTATCAGATGTTTGAGACATTGATTATGGTTTCATCAGACATCACAAAGCTGCCTGTGAAGACTGTGATACAGGGCAGAAAAATGCACAGAGAGCAGTGGTAGAACTGGCTTGTCCCAAAGTGGAAATGGCTGCCAAGTGAAAAGAGCTGTGTTCTTGATCTCTAAGGTCACTGCAGCCACATGTTCGTGACTGGGACCTGGAACATTAGGATGGGAACATCTGGTCTTCCTTTTTCTCCTCCTCCTCCAAGGACAAGGGGTTTTGTTGGCTCTACAGAAGAGGGCAGTCCTCAACACAACTATTAAACAAAGGTAGGAGTGGATCAGATGTGTTTGCACCAGGGGACAGCTGAGACACGTGACCAGAGCGACAGGACAAGGTGCTCAAGCTGCTACAATGCAGTCTGAATGGCCACAGTGGCATGTCACCACCCATCCCTGCACCCTAACAGGATTGAGAGCTTTGGGTGGGGAGTGATCGTGTTGTTCTGCTGCAGTGCAGGGAAGTCAAGTAATTTGTAAAACTGCATACATCTGTGTTTAAATGTTCTGGTATCCAAGTCTATTTAGTCTCCACAATGTCATTTGGTCTTGAACCATGACAGAGGTGGCAGGGTGTCTCCTCCTGTCAGCAGTGTTTTGTAATGCTGCAGCAGAGCATAGCTATAAAGCTCTTATCACTTTCCATTTTCACTCATTATTAACATTTTTGGCTCTAGTTACAGATTAAAACAAAATCATTATGTTAATTACATGACTGACTTGTCTGAAAAGTTCAAGAAGCTGAATGGCCATTTTTAGACTCTTCCACCCTTTGGTCAAAATTTACTCCAGTGTGCTGAACTTTCTCAGAGAAGCACCAGCTTGTATTGGGATCTCTCCAAAGGCAAATGTCAGAAACAAAACTCTCAAAGAACTTTACAAACAGATCTAAAATCTCAAACCACACAGCTTGAACTAGGAACACAGCATTTGACTGAAGTCAGACAAGGTGAATCCATCCCAGTATTCCTTGCTTAGCTGTCACTGTTGATTGCCTAAAAGCAGGTGGAAGGAACATGAAACTTGATATCAATAAACGTCTTTATTTCAAAAAAAGAGTTATTTTCAATAGTATAGTTATGTGAAAAGATTATTCTCTCATCACAGAGCTTGCCTCTTCCTATGTCTCTACTGTTAATTTAGAACAAAGACAACCATACAACTCCAACATGAAATCCCAAGGAACTCTTAAGAATGCACAATTGAGATCAGACCGTGGGTTAGACCCAAATCAGTGGCACCCATGCCTGGGCAGGGCAGGGCTCTGGCCAAGCTGGAGACTGGCACACCTAAAACATCGCTGAGAAAGGAAGTCATGGACCTGGGGTGAGCTCAAATGGGGCTCATGGGCCAACGGGCAGGGGTTGAGGGGAGGCCCAGAGGGAGAGCGGGACTAGTCAGTACCAGTGAGGCCAATTAGAGCATTTATCCAGGGCTCTGACAATTTTCATTAATGACAGTTGTACTTCCAGAGCAAATATGGGAAGTTAGGCATGGAGAGGAATCTTAAACTAAGTTTCAGGGTGTGATCTTCATTGCACTGATTTTGTCATGCTTGTGTTTTCCCAAATGCATTTTGTCATCTCAGACTGAAACAATTCAATTAAAGAACTTATATATGTGATATTTTGTCTCTTGATGCAGCTGCCTGAATATCTTTTTAGACTGCTTCCAACTCAAGGCTTCAATGTAGGGGCAGAGTACTTAGCAGCTTCACTGGCAACAGGTTTTTTGGGTTTTTTTTCTGAGAATGGCAACACCATTAATAGTGGAAGAGTTAGTTTTTTCTGTCGTTGTTTTTATTATTTTTTCCATAGCACTTTATTTGTTGACATTCATGTTCCTGTTAACACTTCAGCAGAACTCAGAAGAATTCTTTGTAGTGCCAAAAGCTGGCAAAGGAAGGTTAGCACTTCCGTGGAAACACAGCAGAAATGTGGACAATCTAGAGATGAGTTTCACAACATTGAAGTAGTTAAACACTGATCATAATGGCATGCCAATATAAAGTATAAAGAGCTCACAGATTTGTGCTGAGTGCCTACTTACCAAGGAAGTCTGTCAGTAGAGGTAAGGATATTTGTGCCCACAGAACCTCTACTTTCCAATTTAATTTTATTGATTAATAGGTTTATCTACTTCTTTATTACCTGGAGGCATTAGATAATGTGAATTTAAAAAACAGAGCAAAGTAGAAGACTGTAGCCTCATCCATGTATTCTGTTCCTTATTGTGACTTCAAGGAAGACCATGTGTCAGAATCAATATAGGAAGCAAAACTCCACCAGAGGAAAATCTGGGAGTAATTGTGTTTGAAGCGAGAATAATGCTTTCTGTGACTTTGAAGAGTAGAAAGTAAATTTGAATATCATGCCCTACTTGCTAAGAATGATAATTTTAGTATTTACCCAACAAGCTTTGAAAGCTGTCAGTGGCAGGGTGGGTTTATAGAGGTAGCACTTTGCAGAAACCAGTGTCAATTCCAGGAGATACTTGGAATTTAGAAATCTCTTGCTCAAGAAAAATCAAGCATTCACATTTTTCCTTATCTTCACTTGATGAAATAAGATGTGTAGAAGACCCATTTTCTTACAGTCAAAACAAGGACAGGTGTATCCAGAAGTTTTAAGGGAAACACAAAACTACATAATCTGTTAGTAAATAACACATCAGGTGTTTCATAGTGTCAGTTTCTTTCATAATATATTTTAGTTTCTATCTGAACCTAAATGAACCACAGAAAATAATTCAGCTGAAAACACATCAAAATAAGATACAGAATGGATTTTGTCTGCAAGCAGCACACAGCTCATTCCATATTCTAAATTTTGCGCCAGAAAAAACTAATTATCATTACATTCTATAGCCATGACAACAGTCTTGCTGTTAGTTTGCATTAATTAATTTAACTTCTCAGGTTAAAACATGCTACAAGTTAATCCATGATGTAACTGAGTGCTAGACCTTCCCTGTCCCATTGCTATGACAGCCAAGGTTTTGTGACAATAATAGTGCATAGGTTTCTTATATGTAGGATGAATAGGTAAGAAAATGTGAACTCTATATCTTTATGGCATTGAAAAGTTGCATCTTCACACACTTTTGAGATCTTTTAATAACAGTTACTATAGATTAGTAACTTCTCAGAAGATTTAAAGAATTCCAATAATGTTTTAGGAAAAGAAGAAAACAAACAGAAAACTTCACCCACCAAAAAATCTCTGGCATTTGACCTTCAGTCAGCCATGTAGGAAATTTGAGGCCCTTCCAAGTTGTGGTTCTTCTCACCCTAAAATGCAGTTTGAAATATGGCACTCTGGTGGTGCTTTTTTCTCCTCTTTGACTATAAAAGGGCAGCTGATGGTGTATTTGACAGTAAACTTTAGACCTCTACTGTGTTTAATCCCACTCAAGGAAATTTACTCTTTTGCTGATAAGAAACAATCATGGCTGTGCCTCATTCATCCTTTTTGGGGAAACAACCTAGACTTAAAATGCTAAGGCATGAAATGAGAACAGCAATCAGGTATCCAAACCTCCATTTTATACATTATAGGTGATATAACACTGACAATAGGAAAAGGTAGGGTTAAAGTGAAGCAATAGATTTGCTCTGTATTCCTCCTATGGATTGGTTTTGTGACTTATGGGACCACACAAAGAACGAAATATATATAACATCACATTAACTAGTAATCAAAGCATTCACTGAAAAAGGGAGCTGTCATCTGTTCCAGGTAGAGCTCAAGCATTTACATTAAACATTCACAGTGTAAAATCCAAAAGGACATTACAGTAAGCTGTCTGCCTTAAGATAATCAGCCCCCATAGCCTTTAATGTTCATTTTTATTTTTGTGGTTGTAGTAGGTTTTCTTGATCATCTGTATTTTTCTAGCATCCCTTTTAAAATCTGGACTGTAACACTATAAAGTATTTTAGCGTATGTCTCAGAATTGGCTTTCAGTATAAAATATTTTATTTTGGCATGGGTTACACAGGAAGTAAGTACAGACATCTTTCTGGTTAATCCCAAATCAAAGTTACCGCTTCCTCTAACCACCTTCTATATTCCACAGCTCATCATTAAGTGCCACATAGTCTATCTGGTCTCTCTTGGCCTTCATATACAGAACTTCCCTTTGTATAATCTTTGCCAAGTTTCTTCTCTACTGCCAGAATTGCTTCGACGTTGCTAACTTACGCACATGTCATTTGGCACTCAGCAAGATCTATCAGAATTTCCAATTTGTTGGACGCCCTCTATTCTCCACTTGGCTCCCTCTCCTCAAATAATACCATGCTTCCATTTATAATTTTACAGCCACAATGCAGAACAGACTGACAAGAGCTTACAAGAAAAGAAAGGGAACAGCTGAAAGGAAGTAGTATGAAGAACCTTGTGTATGTCTGCTGCTCTTCATCTCTCCTCCCAGGCTTCCTGTTCTGTTTGATCAAGCCTCTTATGTCTGTGTTTTCTATTTTATAAGGTCTGGGTTACATTGCTACTTTAATAATTGTGGATTTTTCAGCGTATTTTCTTCAAATAATACAGTATCTTCAGTTTTCAGATGGGCATGAGTAAAAGGCTAGTTTAAACATCTGAAGCTCTTGACATTCTCTTCCAAGTCAGGAACATATGTACTCCAGGTAAGCATATGCTCACTAGACTTTTAAACCTGCCAAGGGCTCAAAGACAAGCAGATGTGTATACAAGCCTCCCTGTTTGAAACTTTGTCTCTTTCTTATGTATTAACATGTGGTCTCAGCTTCTTCAACAGCAATTAAGAGTGAACTTCTTTTAGTATCCCTAGCACAGATATACCCAACAGGGGCCGATGATCTTCTACGTTCTGTTAAAACGCATATTCATGTTCACAAACGGGACTTTATTACTAGACTCAAAGGCATTAGCTCATCATTTCTTTTTAAGATAAGCTGCAATAAGCAGCCTTCAGATGGAAGGAAGTCCATGAATAATGACTTGTCGACTAGCAGGATCCGATAGTTATATACTCGGGAATGACCTCAGTATGTTAATCCATTTTCAAGGAAAGCTGAAAAGTCACCTATCTGGGCTGCCTCCAAGGCTGACCCATTTAATTTTCTGCCTGGGAGACATCTCAGTGTTCTGCCTTCTCTTCCAGACCGAAGTGAATAGTTACTTGCCTGGGAGGCACTACACCAAGTTTGATGAATTGCCTCACAGGCTGACCCAGACCTATACCTGTCTGGAAGGCACTGTCTTTCTATTGACCTAATTATTAAGCAGACTGTAAAGTTACATATCCTAAGATGTATAATGTAAATTGTATCTAAAAGTGACTCTCTGTAGTGTTTGATTAATAATTCATATTTAAAGTAATCCTGATTTTTAAAAGTAGTGGTGACTTTTCTTTTGGAAAATATTAGAATATTCACTTAAGCATTGCAAATTATAGGTTGGTTGTGAGTTGGGTTTGTTGTTTTGTTTGTTTGGTTGGTTGTGGTTTTTTTTGTTTGTTTTTTTTCTTTTTGACTTGCTCATTTTATTGATCTTTATGCTGAAAAATGTAAGAGAACAGGAATTTATATTTCAAGTTTTCAAGGTCATTGTGAAGCTTAATTTATGATCATAAATGCCTTTGTAATCTTCATTTAAAAGATGTTACAAATGCAAAATAGTAGTGGTAGTATTTCTTAAATCTGTTCTGGAGTTCACTAAAATCTTAGAAAATGAGCCATTGACCTGATATCTTAGATTTCTAGCTGAACATTGTCAACGACTACAGAAGAATACATAGGTGAATTTGATAGTGGAAGATTAATAAGATTTAATAAAAAATTATGTGCTAAATAAAGAAGGTTTAAAAAAAGGACAAATAAAAGATGATCTCGATAATAAGACTAAAGGAAGATTAGAGAATGTAAACAAAATTTGCACAAGAAAAATCATGAGTTGACAAACTTTCAGAAATAATAAATTAACATCAAAAAGTAATAATTTATTCATTAAATGTCTCCACCATTATCAGAAGTAAATATATTTTCTCTGCTCAAATTTTAGAAGACAGAACGTAATATAATAATAAATAGAAAAAGATTGTTAAAATCAACTTCCACATTATCAATGAAGCATTATTTAAATTGCAGTGATGACTGAGCTACATTTCACACAGAAGCCTGATACTCCTCCAAAGACAACAAGAAAAATGTCTTCCTTTGAGCATATTTGAAGCTTTCTATTATTACAGATGTGTGTCAGAGGAATTTGTCAAGCAAATGAAAAAGACCAAAATAAAGAAGTCTAACCAGTTAAAACATGCATGGATGTTTTCTATGGTTTTTGACTCATCTAATCTTTTCCTTGTAGTACCCAGAGATACCAGTTTAGCTATTATTTTCTTCAACTTTCCATTTAGAAAGAGTATGATTTTGAAATAAATGTGTCTAAGCAATACAATTTCCATATGTGATGAATCAGACATCAAATACTTGCACACATACATTAGGAACTATAATAGAGAGATACAGACACATGATAACATAACCAGCCTTCAAAGGAGAGAATTTATTTTCAAGGTTATGGACATGAATATCATTATGGAATACAACAAGCAGCTCACAAACCACCTCTGAAATCAGAGATATATCAGAGAGGAGGGCCAAGCTGCAGAAGACAGTGTGATGGCTGACTGAGCTGCAGTCTTGCAGGCTGTCTATCTGGGATCCATAAATAAGATACTCCATGCACTATGGACATAGTCTCAAGAAAAACTGCTTCATCCTCTTTCTGCATACCATGGATTATTTCAAAGAGTGCACAGTAATCATTGCCACTGAACTTGGGTGCAATCTATCTAATTAGCTTCTTTCCCCTGGCTGACAAGAAGATTTCTCTTTTTTTGGCATTTTGACTCTCCCAGTTCTAAAGGCTTTCCATTCCCCATCATGTGAAACTGAGTGAAAATCTGTTGCTACTTTCTACTAATTTTTCATGCTACCTCAAACTGTGTACTTAAAGCACATTTTTGGATACAGATCAGTACTCATTTTTAATCACTCCCATTTTGACAGAGGTAGTGAACATTCTGCTTCTCTGCTTAAAGTCATAATTAGGGCAATTTGTACATTGAGAATAGTGATTTATTCTTACTGTTGCTGCTGGTACTGCTGCCACTAGAATTCTTTATTAAATTATGCCAGTGGTTTTGTAAACTTCCAGATCATCAAGTGAAACACATCAAACAGTCTGGCCAGTCATACAAACTCAGCTCAAAGGTAAACCATCTTGGCTCTTTTTCTGTTTAATGAAGTATGTGAGAAAAAAAACAGAATTCCCAAAGTCCTCTAACTTTGTGGAATCAAATGTCTAAAGAAGAACATCTCAATTTCCTAATGATGACAACTGTTGAGTAATTGGAATTTCCATCCCACAAAGTTCCTCATATTTAACAAATATCATTTAACCTTGAGTCAGAATATATATCTTCAAAAATAATTAAGGTTCCTACAACACCATTCTGTTACACTGGGATAGACAGAAGGCACTCTCTTTCTTTTTCTTTCTTTCTTTCTTTCTTTCTTTCTTTCTTTCTTTCTTTCTTTCTTTCTTTCTTTCTTTCTTTCTTTCTTTCTTTCT
>NW_020799091.1:33564617-33606881 GCF_003259725.1 Athene cunicularia | reverse complement strand
TTTTCTTTTCTTTTCTTTTCTTTTCTTTTCTTTTCTTTTCTTTTCTTTTCTTTTCTTTTCTTTTCTTTTCTTTTCTTTTCTTTTCTTTTCTTTTCTTTTCTTTTCTTTTCTTTTCTTTTCTTTTCTTTTCTTTTCTTTTCTTTTCTTTTCTTTTCTTTTCTTTTCTTTTCTTTTCTTTTCTTTTCTTTTCTTTTCTTTTCTTTTCTTTTCTTTTCTTTTCTTTTCTTTTCTTTTCTTTTCTTTTCTTTTCTTTTCTTTTCTTTTCTTTTCTTTTCTTTTCTTTTCTTTTCTTTTCTTTTCTTTTCTTTTCTTTTCTTTTCTTTTCTTTTCTTTTCTTTTCTTTTCTTTTCTTTTCTTTTCTTTTCTTTTCTTTTCTTTTCTTTTCTTTTCTTTTCTTTTCTTTTCTTTTCTTTTCTTTTCTTTTCTTTTCTTTTCTTTTCTTTTCTTTTCTTTTCTTTTCTTTTCTTTTCTTTTCTTTTCTTTTCTTTTCTTTTCTTTTCTTTTCTTTTCTTTTCTTTTCTTTTCTTTTCTTTTCTTTTCTTTTCTTTTCTTTCTCTCTTTTAAAAAAACAGAAAAAGAATAGAAAAGAAATAACTTTAAAAAAAATTATGGTTTGTTTGGTTTTTTTATATTACATTGGTACAGACTTTCAGAAAACATATTTAAATAGAAAATAGTACTCCATAAATTAAACACTTTCTTACTCTTTAAATGCTCTTATTTGCTGTGTGCCACAGAATTCATGCTTTCTCATTTTTTTTTTTATGTATTCCACCGAAAATATGACAGAGAGGATCTTCATTTTTAACATTATGAAAAAGTGATGTCTGCATTTTTGCACAAGTATTTGTCTTCAAAAATACTTTCATGATTGTTTCTTTGTATAGTATAGTTAAAAGAAATAACATAAATGTATAAGGAAAATGGTTGAATAAATTTTAAAAAAATAACAAAACAAACAAAAAAAAACACACAAAAAAAAACCCAAAACACAAACCCAAACATACTGAAAGGTCAACTTGAAAAGTCTGTGTTTAAAATGGGGTTCTTTTATGGTAAAGTTAAAAAGCAAAAACCCTGAAGAGTTAAAAAAAAAAAAAAAAAAAATCAGCTTCACCTTTTAAAAGCCCTCAGGGCTGCACTTACAATATGTCACCTTATCACTCATGCTTGAAGTACTTTACTGCTTAATCATGTAATAGTCTCATCTTGAACAGTATCTGAGAGAATGAAGAAACTGCCTTTTTCAAAACTCACTAGAGCGCTGTGTGTAATAAAGTAGAAGGTTTGGTCAATATGCTTTTGTTTTTTCACTACTTGTTAAAATTCTGTAAAACTCACTGCAAAATTCTGAAAGTAGGAGTGAGAAAACTCTCCTCCACCAGGATTTCTCTCAGCCCACTTTTAAACGTGATCCATAATTTGATCAAATGCTCTTGGGCACTATTAAATAGTAATAATGAACTTCACCTAAAGCCCTTAGTAATTTTGTTCCACATTTCCTTCTCTAATTATCCACTATTCCCTATTTATTATTGCTTCATTCCCTGCCTTGAGGCCTTCTAAAAATACTAAGAATGATAAATTAAACAATACATTTTGGCACCAAGTTAACCAGTGGGGAGGGTTATAATTTAATGGGTTGTCTTCTGAATTAATTATTTCTGAATTATTTAATTGCAGCTTCTAAACAAATTTTCTTGCTGAGTGTGACACTGAAAGCCAAAGTATCTTCCTATAGTCTCTAGCAAAAGGAAAAGCAAAACATTAAAAAAACATACATGTTTAAATTAAATTCACAACGTGTCTCTATGCAGATCAATAGAAGCCTTCCATTTGCATTTATATTTATATTTTTGTTAATGAGCAGTGTCTCCTCCCAAGAACTATAACCATATTTTTCAGGGTAATCTCACAAGTTTAATCACTGGGCAAATGACACTCCGGAGTTAATGTCTTTTTCCTCATTTTTATTTTTTAAGTAAAAATAGTCATTGGCTTTTATATGATGTCCTTAGACTTTTCATTCAAAATCAATTTTAAATAAAGCTCTGATTTTTAATGTTAGAACTCCTTGTTCACTCCCTGTTTTTTTTCCAGCTTTATTATTCAGTCCATATATAACTTCACTTGTTTTTCGTTTCTAAAATAAATGTTTTAATTATTGTGAGGGATATGACATTTGGAAGAATGCTAAGTAGACGGTGGCATTTGTGCTCTTTGTCTAACCAAGTTCATATGGATTCACCCATACAAAAATTTTGCTGAAATACAGCACAGCAAATGTGTCAGTATCTAGATACATACTCTAGACATGATTTTTTTTATCGATACTGAAAACTCTTACTATGGAAATAATTAAACAAGCTATGCAGCTTGTCACTTCTCTGGGATCGACAAAAGGAAGAGAAAATCAGGTTGTGTGAGGCATTTAGTATGATGTCCTACATTTCGCAGGACTATGTTCTTCCTTGAATAAAGACATATAATTGCTGCACTTATTAGGCATGTGGAAATCTCAGTTTTATTCCTCATCCTACTAATTAATGTCTCTCAGAATACAATTTGCAATACCATTGTATTCAGTTTTCATGTTTTTTTACTGTTATTTCAGACCATCTGTTTTCCTGACATTTTTGGTGCTCTGGCTATTTGGTACCAGAACAATGTTATTTATCATCTTACCAAAATCTGGTGCAGAGGAGGAAAGGAAAACATGTCCCAATCACCCAGAAACTCCAGATCATTTTAGTGTGAATACATTGGCTCTTCAGTAGACACAACAGATAAGAACATATTCTAAAATGTGTTCTATATTCCTGCTTTCACCATTCATATAGAAATTCACCGAAACTTTTGTTGACATATATTTTAGCATGTATTAAGCAGGTGGTTCGTTCAAACCCATCATATAATAATTTGTGTTTCTCCAAAATGTCGTAAGCTATATCAGCAGACTCATTCAGGTTTATTGTAAGACATTAAGTATCTTTGAATTAAGAAAGCAAAGTTTATGTAATAGCTTGATAAGAGACATAAGGGAGAAGAAATCCTCACAAAAAGTGTGTGAACTAAAATATGGCCTCTTACCATGTTTTTTGTCTTCACCACTTCCAGACCCATATTTGTTCCCTTTTAATTTACCAGGATACTCCCTCCAAATATATATGTGGATTCTGTAGGTGCTCCAACCACTATCTTGTGTACTGAAGAAGAGACAAAGAAATCCTCTGACCCAGCTTTTGTCACGCAATATGCTACTTTTCCATCTCAAGTTTAAACTGTGAGTGATGGTGTCTGTAGCAGGTGTCTTCCTGGCCTAGGAAGAAGATGATGATGATAAAGTGACATGAGCTATACTTGCCTGGAGGATCCCAAGCTTTAAGTCAAGTCAGTAAATTAAAGTGTCTGAAACTGCAGTACCCTGGAAACTTTCCATGCCTTATCTGAAGCAATGTGAGAGCCTGCGGGCCAGAGTTCTCCTTACTGCTGGTCTGGCAATTCTGCTCCAGACTAATCCAAATTTCAGTCTGAATCTCTTAGAGGAATTCTGGTCCAAGAAGGGTGGACAAAAGCCTAACAACCCTCCGCCACTAGAAAATTTTGGACTAAAAAATGTCTATATTGCATGGATATGCAATGGAAGTGTCAATATTGCATGCTTTCTTGCTAGGCAGCAGTGAAGAATGTTAGATATTTGCAGTGCCTCAGCAACTGATATTTTGATCACGAGAAAAGTAGCTATGGACAAACGTTCTATTGGAAGAACTTTCTGGAGAGTAGAGCAACAGAAGCAATAAAAGGGATACAGCAAAATGTGGTCTTTTGGCACATGATGAGGTTAGGAAATTCCTGAGAAGAGTGTACTTTCTTGCATCAAGGAAGATCCAAGCCTTACAAATGATGAAAAGAAGGAAAATATCCAAAGTACACGAAGATGACTGACTACTGCTGATCACAAATTCGTAGACTGGAAAGGAGTGAAAGGAAAGATCTGCCTTGTGAAAGTGCAGAGATAAGGGATAAGTTTGGTTTTATTTATTTTGACTCATATTGACACTTGTAGTATTCTCTGTTTAAAGAATTGTTCTGGTTTAGTATTTACTGTTTCAAGCATACTATTGACCTAAAGCCTGGAAGTAAGTCTTGGCTGGAACAACTTCATAAAATAATCATATTTTCCATATTTCTCTGATCTCTATGAGCCACTTAGAGGCAATGGTTTGATGTATATCTTTTCTTCTGTTGTTAGGCTTGATCATCCAGGACATAATTAGTTGCTGTAAATTGCAGATCTTCCAAGTCCATTTGATTAAATCTAGACATAATGGCCTCAATGTGTTTAATAATCCTCCTTAATACATCTTCCTCAACTCAAAGTCTGGGAAGCTGTTAATCATTATCTATATTATGTATAGGTGGTTTAGTTTTCCTTTAGTCATCTTCTTATAAATACTTGCACACATCTAGCAATGAAGTAGCTTGTTTAGTGAAAGCATGCAGTCATACATACTTACAGTGGCATGCAGCCTTGACTACAGCCAGTAGAAGTATCTAATTTTCTGGAGACCAATAAAATTTATCTAAAGAAATCAGTTTACAAGAATTATACTGGATAAGCTTAATACATTGGCCAGTAGAGAAAATAAAGGTAAAGCAGGAACAATTGTTTTAAACAAAGCAAAAAAAATAAATTAGAAGTTTTTTTAATTATTGGTATATCACTATTTCACCCTTTTGTATTAGACAAAACTGTGGAACAATGTTGCAGAGTATATTACATTTACTAATAATTTGCTTAAAAATATACGCATAAATATGTGTTTCTTAGAACAAAACATCCTGTTTCACATCTGAAAATAACAAACATGAAAATATTCAAAGTATTCAATAGGTTATACAAAGTCCAAAATGGCTGTGTAATTTTTGAACATGAAAACATAATTTGGCTTTAAATAACTGCACAGAATATTTACCATGTGCCATTTACAGATAGCTATGCCTGGGTAGCTCTTTTAATTTTGGAAAGATATTTATAACTGTCTTAGGTTAATTGTTTTGAAACAGTATCCACAAAAATACTGGGATCTTTTTATTTATTTTACAAATATCATAAACCATTTTAGTTCAAGTAATCTGTCATTTAAGATTAATATAATCTAGAGTTTATATATGCAAAAATAAAATATTTTCAGGGTATTGTATTTACTTTTAAGAAGCTTTATATCTGTGTGTAAAATCACTTCCTGTTACTTTGATCAAAACCATATTACTCCTGATAAATTTTCTAAATACAATTTTTAAATTATGTTTTGATGCGGTATTATTCATACTGATTTAGGAGAGTATAAGTACTGTGTATTTGATCTTGCTAATGTCCTAAGCTAGCAAATGGGATAATGCTACTAAAATATGTATGTGGGGTTTTTTGTTTAATAGAAGAGGATGAAGAAGAACTGCCATTCATAGCTGAGTTTTGAAATAAAGATTACTGTGATTTCAGTAGTCAGTATAATCGGTATTCACAAAACAAATCTTTCTTATAGTTTGCACATGATTTTACCACTAGGTCTTTCAGCACAAGTTTGATTTTTTTTTTTTTTTTTAAATTTCATTTCAGGATTCATGAGATGAAGCCTGTTACATTTTTGTTCTATTTCTGCATTTTTCATTATCCCACTGTCATGTAACTGACATCCTCATGCAAATACAGAGTGACCTGTTCTATTCAGAGTCATTCAGAGATAAGTACTGTAGGTATTTAGGGGTGAAGGCAAAAACTGAAGTAGAATTTGTAGTCTTAATGTGGATTTTTCAACTGAAACACCACAATATTATATATATATGCTTTCTATTGATCTTCCTATTCTTTTTGTAAAAAAAATGGTATTAAAGTTCTCTGATGATTTTAAATCTCTCTATGCTCAAGTTCTTGTATAAATATTAAAAACATTTTCAAGAATTAAGTAAATTTGTAATATTTTGTGTACTGATAAAAGCTAAATTATTTGGACATTTTATAAGATCATGTAATCAATCAGTTTTGAGTTAAGAATCATATGAACAAAACTAAATGCTTATAGACAAATGTTAGCTAATTCTTCTTTCATTGAGAGAGTCAGAGACAGATTTTGATACATTTTCTGGCTTTTCTGTTGTGACAGAGATAAAGAAGAATTGTCACGATAATGGCTGTTATTCCTGAAATGTAAAAGCTATAAACTTACAAAATGGTGGCATCCACATATCTATCCAGGAGTTCCTGAACAAGAAGAATATGTACGCAAGGCACACAAAGTTTGTGTATGTGAAGTGATTCTAATAGATCTGCATAATGAATTCCATGCTCCAGACTGTCCCAGACTTGCTGTCTATCTGTAGACCTTAGGCATAAAGTGGGGGACAAAATAAAACACATAAAACAGGAGTTTGGTTACTGCACAAACGCTACTGCAAAAACTAGCAGATATCATGCTCGGCATAGAGTATGCCTATTCCAAATATTTATATTTCATTGCTTATCTGTGTTAATTAAAAGCAAATACTGCAATCTGATTTTTCCAAGGAACACATTTTTTATGAATGGAGAATAAGAAAGATGATATGTTAGGAAACTGAGTCAAAATTCCAAATTTTTGGAACGGCTTTTCTTAGAGAACATATTTCCTTTTAGATCAATGTGTGAGATAGGACACAAGGACCAAATTTGTTTTCTATCTCTACTTTCTAGCTGCTAAGTAAACTTCCTCCAATGCTAGGGCCATCACTCTGACCAAGGCATTGGGAGGTCCTGAATTTTCTTAAAGCTTGTAGAAGATGGATTTCTCACAGCATGTCCACCTCAGATCAACAGCAGGCAAGCTTATCCAGACCTAGAGCTGGAGAGCTAACTGGCACAGTATGAATAATGCCTGTCCTCTCTATCAGAAGAGCTAGCCTATCTTGGCTTTTTCATTATTACTGAAAATCTTAACAGTGTTCCGCTCTGCAGGCTGCCCTAGAGACACCTCTTTTATATCCGAACTTCTATTAGGATTACCCCTATGTTGTTCTCCTCAACCCTTGTACTGTGACATGCAAGGCAGTTGAGGTATAGGGAAAAATCAAAGTTAAATTGTTTCTTTGCCCTCCTTTCTGCCATAAGGACTTTGGGAAGTCATATCTGGTCTCTGAAGTTTAATTTCTTCATCAGTAAATTGGAATGAGTTCCAGTTCTTCCTTGGCAAAGAGTTTTCTGTTCCCTGGCTGAAAAAGAAGCAACAGTCACTAATTAGGTATTATGGAAATATTAGTGTTTAATAGCAAGTACTCCTACATTTACTAGCCATGCGGTTAGTTCTCTTGCATTTTATTTATTTGTAAAAGAAGTATTGTGTTATGATTTCTAGAATAACCAAGTGAATCTATTATTGACATGTTTCTAACTTCATTTTATGATTTGAAAGCATCTTTTTTATTTTGTGGTGTTACCCTGAGGGAGGTAGAGAAAAAAAAGCAATAGAATAAGATTGACTGTAAATCACTGAGGACTCTCAGAGAGCCAGATTTCTTGCAGGGCTCTGCTATGGGGAAGACCACAGTGGTATTGTTTTATTATCTCTGCTTTCAAGATAACATGTTATGAATACTAATGTTAAGTGGCAACAATGAGCAAGAGATGGGGTGCAGGTATATAATAAGCAATAAAAAAAGTGCTTGTCAGCTGTTATATCCATCTTTTATAGAATAACTAAGTCTAATCTATAAGCAATTAATTTTGTTAAAAGCAGAGTACATGCACATTGTAGTGCATTGATTCCAAATTCTTTAGCTGCTCCTAAGCAAGGTCATGTTTTTCATTAGACATGTATAGTATCTTGAAACTAGATAAACTCACAATTTTTCTTTCAGAGGAAATTTAAGCAGGAATACAGCAACAGTATACTTCAAAACTTCCAAAGAAAACATCCAGGAAAAAAAAAAAAAAAAAAAAAAAAAAAAAAAAAAAGTTAAAATTTCAGCATATGCACATAACAATATTCGTGGATAAAATGTTATATTATGTTATCATTAAAAGTATGCCACAAAACAAAGCATTCAAGGAAAAAAATAAAATTCAGTACATAATATTTAAAATATGTTTTTTTCTGAATTTCTTTCTTTTTTTTTTTTTCTCTGAAGTATGAAAAGACTTTAAGCAAAATATTTTATAATAAACATAATCTAGTTTATGTTGGAAGGTCATCTGATCTCACTTCCTGCTATAAGTTATGTCAAGTTGCTCAGGACCTTGTACAGCTGAGTTTTAATATATCCAAATATTAAGATTATCCATTTTACTTGGAGAACATCTTCCAGTGTTGGCGGTGCTCAGTGTGAATTTATATGAACATCTGGAATTTCCATTATGGCAGTTTTTGACCATTGCCTCTCAAGCTTTCATTTTGAACATCTGAGAAGACTCTGGCACTCTCCTCTCTACAAATGTCAAGAGAGAGCTGAATGTAGCAAACACCCAGCTTTCTCAGCCTTTCCTTATTTCATGTGCTCCTCCTGCCTCTTTATCATCTTAGTAACCCTCTATTAAGATTTTCTCCAGTTTGTCAAACTTTCTCCTGTATTGGGAAGCCCCAGACTAGAAAAAATACTTCAGGTGCAGCCTCAGAAGTGCCACACAGAGGAGAGCAATCGTTTCCTTTTCCCTGCTGGCTATACTCTTGCTAATGTAGACCAGTAAGTGGTTAGCCACTGATACAAAGGCTCACTGATGACCTGTGTTCAACTTGTTGACAACCAGGACCACTAGTTCCTTTCATACAAAATAACTCCCCATCCAGTCAGCATATGCATACCATTGGGGCATGGTGTTATTGCATCCCAAGCACAGGATTTTGTGTTTGCATTAGTTGAACTTCAGGAAGCTTCTGTCAGCCCATTCCTCCAATTCGTGGAAGTCTCTCTGAATGACAGAGTGCTAATTACTCCACAAATATGCTTTCTTCAGCAAAATCATTCAGTGCATTTTTCCCCACTGTCTACTATGTTAGTCAAACAGGATTGGCCCTAGTATTAATCCCAAAGGAACTTCACTCAAACAAAGATGCGTTTGAACTGTTGACTACTTATGAGCAAATTTTTAATCAGTCCAGTCAGTCTTACCTACCATGTTCTCCACCTTTCTAGGCTATTTTTCAGCAGTTATACTACAGGGAAACTACAGGCGACTTCACTTCACTTGCCCACTCAGACAGTTAACTCAATGTAGAATACATTTGTATTGAACAGGCATGATTTGCCCTTGGTGAATCCATGCTTGTTTCCAGCTATCTTTTTCTTGGAAATAGCTTCCAAAAGGATTTGCTCCATTTTCTTCATGGACAGTCTGTATTACCTTCAATCGTCTTTCTGTTTTAGAAGATGGGCATAATAATTGCTTTTTTCTGCACTACAGAGAACACATTTGACATGATTGTGCATGTCAATGATGATTGCATTGACGATGAAGATGACAGAGAGGGATCCTGAAATGGCATCTACGAGGTCTATCAGTACTTTTGAATGTCTTCAGTCTGGCCCCATCGTATGTTTATACAGTGTGTTAACATAGTCCCTAACGATATTTTTCTGCTGTTAAGTTGTACTTCATTTAGTCAGACATGGGAGGCCTGACAATAGACATTGCAAGTACAAACTGACACAGATGAGATCTCTGCTTTTCAATTTGCCATCATCAGCAGATCACTTGTCTCACTAATAGCAAACTTATGTCATCTTTGGTTTCCATTCATCTTGTTGCTAATGTACTTGCAGAAACCCTTCCTGTTGCCTTTCACATCCTCCAGTTTCACCTAAAGCTGAGTTTTAATTTGCCTAATTGCCTAATTCCATCCATGCATCTCATGTAATATTTCTATTTACCTCCTGGTAGTCAATCTCTGTTTCTTCTTACAATACACTTATTTGCATTTGAGTTCGGTCAAAAGTTTTAATCCATGCTGGCCTTATGCCAAGCCAGCTTGATTTCAGTACAACAGAATGGACTATCCTTGTGCTTTGAGGAGTTTGACCTTGAAGATAACCAGCTCTCTTGGGTTTTGGGTTGTTGTTGTTGTGGGGGGGGTTTCTGTTTTTTTTGTTTGTTTGTTTGTTTGTTCGTTTTGTTTGGTGGTTTGTTTTTGGGTTTTTTTTTTAATTTTTCTCTTTGAGGCAGCATCCAAGGGATTCTTTCTACAAATTCCCTCAACAAGCAAATGTCTGATATTCTGAATCCTGTGTTTTTATTACACTTGCTCTCTTCTTCATTTTCCTGATGATATTTAATTACATCAGCTCGTGGTCCCTGGAGTGAAGGCTGCTGTTGACCAATCACATCACTCACTATTATTCACAAATAGCATACCTGACCTCCCAGCGTCTGTCCATACTGCATCTGCATGAAAATACTGTCTTTGATGGACTCCAGAAGTCTCCTGGTTTGCTTGCATCCAACTGTGTTGCCCTATCAACAGATGTTGGGGTACTTGAAGTCCTCCATGATAAACTTGTATTACAACTATGACATCTCTTCATGTGTTCTGAAGCATTTCATCAATTGTTTAATCAGGAGGACAGTATCCAGTACTTGCCATGACATTCTCCCTGGCTGGCTCTCCTTAAATCCAGTCTCAAAAGCAGCTGATTAGCCTGTTATATGTTCTGTCACAAAGCTCTATGTATTTAGTTAACTTGACATAAAACACATGTCTTTGTTTTCTTCCCTTCCTCTTTTATCAATATGAACCCATCACAACATGCCACTCATTCCACTACCACGTGACTGCAAATTTAGAAAGATTTGTAATAACATTAGAACTAATTTTGTTCCTAAATTATCCATCTGCCACAAAATCTGTATGTCTCCTTTACTCTCCTCTTCTCCATTCAATTACATTTCCCTTAGATTTCTGCATTTTCTGGAGACAAGAAGTCCTTTTTGATCTCTGAAGCTGAATCCAACACAACTCCATAACGTACTTCCCTGAGAATAAGCATAAAATTTCTGTAGTTTGTTCAGCTTTGACTTCCTTTTCCAGCCAATTCACATATCCACATCATGAGACAAATCTGCCTTAATACAATGTGCCACAATACAAAGCTGTCTTTTTGCTACAAGTTATCAGAAAAATGCATTGTTTCCTATATTCCTGTGTTCATGCTTATATTTCAACTATTGTTGACAAAGACTTGCTCATTTTAATATTGTATTTGTGCATAAAGTGTGCAATTAGCTATAACACCATGACTTTATGCATATAAATTAATTTTGGTTTTATTATCTGAAAGAACATTAATGTGAAAATACAGACACACAACACTGAAGTCTCTGAAAGCTTCAAACTGAAGTCCCTTTGTGAAAATATCTATTTCTTGACCAGAATTAGACTATCAACACTGTTAATTGCTATAATGATCCCTGAATGGTTTTGGTAGATCCAACTTGCACTTTCCAAAGCAAATTTCTCAGTATGATTCAGCAGTCAATGGCTAGGACGCCATTCCCAAACAGCAGTTTGGATGTGATCAACATGTTTAGAGCATAAGAGTTTACAAGCATCAACACAGTCTAGTGTGTGTCAGTTGGCCTCAAGGACAGATAATGGTCATGTACACATTTACTTTCCTAATATACATACATACAGTAGATGGTTCAGTATTAATTATCACTCATATTAAGTCCTAATGTCTAAAAATTTTTATTATGTCTTGAGAAAAGTCTGAAGATTGGATATTTTATAAATACAGTGTAGGAACTCCATTAATAATCATGTGAGGGGAGTCACTCATAAGTTGGGAAACACAACATAAATACAAATAAATCATGATGGCACTGCAGATGAAGAGTTAATTGCCCTCAGTACTTTTCTGTCACATTGATTTACAAGGCTTCTTCTTTTAGCCTTACATTCAGGAACACCTTATTTTTAGTCAGTTTGGAATTTTAACTTTATTTTGAGAATTAATTGCAACAATTTTATAAAAATGCTTTTTAAAATTACATGTCTTATGATGTAGAGTACTGATTGGTGTGGTGGGGAGGTTTTATAGCCCTGATGTTAGCTCTCATTGAAAGATGATTAAATAGATTTAGGATACCCTTCAGTTATTCAGATCACAGCTTTCATCCAAGTCATTACATATTTTCTTTTTGTCAATTTCAACATTTCCATTCCATTTATAAAATTGTACAGGTTGTTACGCTTTATAAATTTAATATATTCATAATCTATCCTTTCCTTAAATTGAAAGTGCTTTAAGTTATACTGGTGGTTAACATGACTGAAATGAATTAAAACGTAACAGGACTAGTGTGTTATGTTTTTATTTTAATTAGAAACCTGTTGAAATGGGTACTGGGTAGGTCTCCACAAATGAGTGAAATAATTTGACTCCTAGCTTCTCTGTTCCAAGATATAAGGACATGAAATTTTAGTGTGAAATTGTACTTACCCAAACCCGTGGACTTCTTATTTTGCTTCTCATCTCTACTCAACACTCAAGCTGTTTTTTACTTTCTATAGCTGTCATATTCTATGGCTAGTTTGTGAATTATTTAGGAGTCTGTGTAGATGCCTGGCTCTTTGAAGGGACAGTATCGGTTCTCCTTTTATTACCTTAACTTCTTTTCCCATTGTCCTTCAGTCTTAAGGCAGAGGTGAAAAAAAATGTGGGTATTTTTTCCATATATATAAATTGCGTGATACAGGTAAGCAATGTAGGTTTATAGGGTCATCTTAGATTTCCTGAAAATTACACAGGAGATTGATAAATCTCACACTTTAAAATAGTTTATATTCTGTTCTGTCTTGACTTGGGCACCTAACAGTTTAATGTCTAACAGATTCATGTCACGTGTTGATTTTGCACTCAGTAATACAGTTAGCCACCTCCAGAAAGTAATTCATGTAATGTTAGGATAGGCAATAAAATTACATTAAATGACCTCTGGAGGTGCCTATTTTTTCTGCTAGGACATGAAAGAAGACTTAAGATATGACACTACAAATGTCTAACTTTTAGAAATCCAAAATGAGGTGAAATTAATTTTACCCTACATCTAACAGCTGGTAAAATTGTCTTACATATGATAAAGATTACATTTAGACAAATTATACAGTCACATAGCAACACTTTTTTTTTTTTTTTTTTCCTTGAAAATCAAGTCTTGGACAACAGCTTTATATTGAAACTCTTGACTTTACTTTTAGAAAAAATTTGAAAGTCAGATTTTCTGACAAAAATGCGATCCATGCATGTTCATAGTATAGAGAGCAATCTATCAGGGTTTTTTTCCTAAGAGGATGAAATTTTAATCCAGTCTCTTGACTCTTTTAAAAATATGTGTTTGGTAATATTACTACTTTTTGATGAAGAATTTGGCTATTGCTTAATTACAGCATGTCAAAATAGGTAAAGGTCTTGTCCTTCAGTGTAAACCCTGTTAAACCACTCTTTATAACCAGTCAAGCACTTAGCACACACAAAATACCAGCAGATTCTACTAACAGTACTACAACTATCTGTGACATTTTTACTGAGCAATTTCCTGATTGCTAGATGGGGAAAGAGGGGAACTGATAGTGATGCAGAAGGTACAGTACTAGCTGTATCAGCTTGCCAAAGGGGTCATCTCAGGGTAAAAAGGGAGAGATAAAATCAAAGAGGTAGATAATAGCATCTTATTAATTAATGTCTTACAGGAAGACAGATCTGGGAGGAAGTCCATGCTACTTGAACAAAAGAGTAGATTTAAAATAGAATGTAGGCTACTGAAGCAGGATTTAATTGGATTTTGATACACTACCATTTGTAATTCTGTAAACATACATATATAAGCACTTACATACTATTAAGATGCATGCATTAAGCAATTCAGAGCAGATTTAACAGAAGTCTACATGATTAGGTTTTATGCATGGTAGCAGTAGTGTGGACATCTATCTTTGATAGAAAAGCCAGATAGGTTTAAAACCTCTCAAGATGACTCATTTGGTGGTGTATTGTCCTGGTTTCAGCCAGGATAGAGTTAACTTTCCTTGGGCTGAGCAGGAGTATAGCTAGAGACTGGGCCCAGATCGGTCATTGGAGTAGTCCGTATCATGTGATGTCACGTTCAGTATATAAACAGATGCATGCTCTCTCATTTCTATTTCCATTTCCTGGTCAGCATGGCTGGATTTTTTTGATATGGTTGGGATCGTTGCTGGGGGCTGTCTGCATACCGGTTGCTGGTTGGTGGGTAACTGCATTGTGTACTATTTGTTTGGACTTAATAACATTACTCTTGTTTTGTTACTAATACCAAATGGTTTTTATTCAACCTACAATTTTTTTTTTTTTTTTTTTTTTTTTTTTTCTATTTCACCGAGGGATTGGGGTAGTAAATGACTGGCCACATGGTCATTGGCTACCAGCCAAGTTCAAACCACGACATGTATAATAAATTATATGTTGACTAAAACCTCACATGCCTATTCCCTTTGAGCATAAAACTGAGACTCCATCAAACCTTGCCTGTGTTGCTCCATATTTTCACTCTCCTTGCATCCTACTCCTACCCTGAGCCACTTAGGTGCCCTGCAATTCCCTTTTAGATGACAGATCTGGTGTTTCTCTTAATTATCATCTATGTCCCATGTACGTATGTAATGAGTGTTGAAACATCATTCCGAATATTTTGAATGAGTGTCTGTATATATTGAGACAGAGAAAATGTAAAGATCACAGTAATGACAGCAGTTTTTTGTCAGAAAATCTGTTTATGGGTATCAAATTGTTACCGTAAAAGCCAACAGAGGAACTCTCCAAGATTTGTGGCAGAGTCTGAATCTTGGCAGAGGTGTTGTAAACCTCCATTACAAGAAAGGACGAGGTGAAAACTTTAGACCTAATCTCTTAAACATTGGCATCGATATTGGCAAAAACATTATCATACAAAGATGTAAAATTCTTTCTTTACATTACCTTTGAAAAATGCATATAAATATCCTTAGCTGCTCTGTGAAAGCACAATAAAATATCTGAATAAACATACAACCAACTTGTGGAGTACTTTCATGTGATTACTTTTTGCAAACAATATTTTATTATATGTTAAATCTGTCCAATAGAATAATAATTTCTATCAATGCAGCAAAAAGTGTATTTTCCGCATGTTAAATGTGAGGAAAGTGTTAACACTGCAAGAAGTGTTTGTTAATGAAATGCTAACATCAACTCCCTTACAAAAAGGACCTTAAACCTCAACACTTATGAGGAACATTCAGACGTAGAAACGGGAAAATTAGCTTTATTACTCTTACTAACACAGTCTGTGACCTGAAAGGACATTTTTATTTGTTTTTAACAACCTATGGAATATAGTCTTTCTTTCAGTTTTTGTCTCCACCTGAATTACTCACTTCATTCTTCACCTGTATGTCTACAGGACAGAAAGGAAGTTGATAATATTTCAGATTAGAACAGACAAAAGAAAAAAAAAAAAAAAACGAGAAATCCTTTAGATACAGATGTCACAGTATGATAACCATTAGAAAGAGTAACATTGATTTCATATTGCCATAACTTTCCTTCCATTTCACTGCATTTTATACAAGCAGTTTCACACTGAGAAGATCCAACAATGTATGTCAGAGTTGTAGAGAGAAGATTTTACTTCTGGAGTTTGCAATGCCGTTAAAATATATGGAGACATACAGTTCTCTACATTATAATTGATAACTCAGCTAAGAAAACCTGTCTTAATGAAATAACCTGTGATTACAGAGGTATTGTTCATCTATATTTTTGACAATTTACTCTGAACTTATGCCTTTTCAGATGTCTGGTGATTCAGTATTCACAAGTGCTTAACTGTCAAATCAGTGGAGAGGATGTTTAACATGCGAGCATTCTGGTTAGTGCTTCTTTGGATTCACAGTCACAAATCAAGATGATGAGTTTCACGCTTAAGAACAATGACTTATTCCTGGGACAGGAACTTTAAGCAAAGTGTTCTAATTTTTGAGAAAAAGTGTATTAGCCTTCAGAAACAATCACAATTCCTGTCTTGCCAGTCCAGCAAACTTTATTATTTAAAGAAAGTATATTAAAGTCCGACTGAGAGAGGGAGAGGCTTTGCTCTATTTTTCCCCAATAATAAAAAATATTTGGGTACAACTCCCTGCTATTAATCAGTCACCTGAGAGCATATCTAATAAGGTTTATTGCTTTTTAGCCATGATGTTACTGGAAAAAAAAAAAAAGTGCTGCAGCCAACATTCATCCTTAACCTTCATGCAAGGGGAAGTCTGGCAATCATTCCACAGAAGCTCCCATAAAATCAGGCTCCCTCTGAGGAGACTATGGAAAACTTGCAGTTGGCTATAGGATTTATGCATAGGATGACTAAACGCTGAGATTGAGGAAGTTTTCACGTCCAATGTTAAACATTTAAAATGTCTTACTGATGAACACTGACAAATTTCAACCCTTGTCATAGTTTAAAAGACATTCTGAAGACTGTTATTGGTTGATCTGGTGGGTTTATTTTGGCTGGTTACCAGTCCCTCACACAACCACTCTCTCAGTCCCTCTCCTCAACAGGACAGGAAAGGAAAATAAGATGGAAAAATTCATGGATTGAGACAAAAGCAGGTTAATAATAAAAGCAAAAGCTCTGTACTGAAGCAAAGAAAAAAGGAATCTATTCACTACTTCCCATTGGTTATTACGTTGATGCTCAGTGAGAACCAAGATCAAATCTAGCATTGCACGAGGAGCAGAAACTCAGCACAGAACAAGGATGGGATCCAAGGCCGGGAATGGGAACTGAAAGAAGGACACACATTGCATACTCATGGAATAAAAGGGACCAGTTAATGTAATAATATGCAGCTGGAAGTACCTTCAGCAATATTCTCCCTCACTTAAGACTGGGATAAAACTCTTATTTTATGACACCTGCTGATTTGCTTCCTTGGTCTTTCCTCTCTGAGGGCATGAGATTTGCATGCTGGTATTATTACTAGCTGCCTTGTTTTGAACAATTTTGTCATCTACAGCTACTGAAGTTAATGGGACTGTTTATATGCCCTAAAGCATAACTGTGCTGAATCAGTGTCTTAAATGATAAATTGTATTGATTAAGTGAGAAGTGATGACATACATCATTTCAGAGGAATTTCTCATGATCATTCTCCCAGTGCAAACTGTCATCTCCAAATGTTACAGTAGTATCTGCTCACTAAAAACCACTGACAGTTTACCCATAATTTCTTAACATTATTTGCTGAAATTAGGATAGGAAAATAATGTTTCTTTTCTCTTCAAAATAGAAGCTTATGCTTACACAAATGCTTGCCCTTCAAAATCAGAAGTTTTCTCAAGGAGAATCCTGGATTCCACAAAGGTTTGTCACAAAACTAATAATCAATGAAGCTTATACACATAAAACCCTCCAGAGGATTGTGATATAGAAATAAGGCATTCCCACTTGCCTGTTAGAAGAAGTTTAGCTGAGGAAGCCTAAAGCACTGTGTTTTCCACTGGGAAGAGGTAGATGTAAGAGATCAAGAGAAAGGCTAATATTTAACTTTTCACCAATTAACAGCTACATGGTAAGGTTGATGTAAAACAACTTTAATAGTAGATTGTTGCTTTCTTTTTTATGTTTTCTTTTTCCCTAGCTTTGTAGTTCGGAAAGCTTAATCCTCATTTCTCGGCAGCTGACAACATGGAGTGAAAAACAAAGCAGAATGACAATAGTTGCTGAAGCAGATAATATAGCTAAAAATGTGATCTATATTGGCTGGGATTATAGATGTGTTCCATTCCTTTTATTCTCTGGACTGAGAGAATCATTAGATTCTTCTTATAAACAGTGTAAAAATGTGATCTGTAATGTATAGAGGTCAGCAAATTTGATACAGCTGGCAAAATAAATAAATAAACTAATTCAGTCTGAGATCCTTGCTAAAACATGGAATGTAAATATTTAAATCAGCAATTGTACATTTTTTTTCCCCAGGGGAAAAAAAGAAATAACTAAGTAGAAACTTTTCTGAAAGCATTAAAGTTAAGTTTCTTTTCTCAATGGTGAACAAGTATACTGCTTTTTAATATTTATTCAGATGTGTATTTCTTAGAAAATATTGACTGTATGATTATTTTTTAGAAATGATTGACCATATATGTTTGAATTGAGCTATATTCTCAACCTTACAGTGAAATCAAAGCGTATATAAACTATATATAAGGTATAAACTATATACATGTTATAAAATATTTACACTATATAAACAAATTAGTATATATGTTTACTTTCAGGTTTTGTCTGCATAGCACTGAAATTAATTTATGTTTCCCAATCATAATGATGAACAACAAGTAGCATTGCCATCTGAAGTAAGTAAAATATTTAAAACACCGTACGAACTCCCTTTGTTAAAATTAATTAATATGCTCTTGCTTTATCCTAATATAATTTTAAAGAAAGTAATCTACTTTAATATTTGGTATGAGAATAGATCATTTTTAGTTGTTTTCGTTGTCCATATATGTCCCTTTTTCAGCTTTTATTTGAACAACTATCCTGAAACAGACACTTCATTTTGATACAAGGCACAAGATTTTGAAAAGAATTGAAAATTTTCATAGAGCTAAATCTGAAATGTAGAAACCATTCCCATTTAAAGTAAGAATAATCATAAGCCCTTCTCCCTAGCTTCCAGATATCAAAAAACCCTACTTCTTTTACTGATTGTTCCACCACCAAATTCTTCAAATTATAATACTGCTCTCTTACCTTTCATAAATGCCAATACACAACAAACAACTGAAACCAAACCAAAACAAAAACCTAATAAACTAATCAAACTGTTTATCCCAAAGTTTAGAATGGGAGGAAGATGAGAGAGGGTTATCTCTACACAATACAGTTTTCAAGTCTTGAAGTCAAAACATTTATTGGTTGGTTCTTTAAAAACACATAACAGAATGGGAAAAAATTCAAGCTACTTTTAGTCAAATACATATTTTAAAGGAGTCCTTAAAACTTGCAAAGCACTTAAACAGAAAATAATCTTTCTGATGGCTGTCATTTCACTACCCTGCTAGCTATTTTACCTTTCTTAACTCTATCACACACCTCACTGTCAAAAAATCTTGATGAAATTTTTGAGCAAAAGACCACACAGATGAGTAAGGAACTGGAGCATCTGATATACAAAGAGACTTTGGGAGAGCAGGAACAGTTTAGCCTGGAGAAAAGAAGGCTCAGGGGGATCTTTTCAGTGTGTATAAATACCTGACAGGGGCAGTAAAGAAGATGGAGTCAAGCTCTTATTGTGCACTGATGGGGTAAGAGGCAATTACACAAATTAAAATTAATTAAATTTATTTAAATGCAAGAGGACAACTTTTTTTTTTTTTTTTTTTTTTTTTTTTTTTTTATTGTCAAACACTGGAAGAGGTTTCCCAGACAGGCTGTGGGATGTCCATCCTTGTAGACATTCAAAACCAGAATGGACATGGTCCTGCTGTAGCTGATCCTTCTTTCAGAAGGGGCTTCGACTAGACAGTCTGCAAAAGTGCCTTCCAGCCTCGGGAACTCTGTGATTCTATGATTCTGTTATTTGGCAAATCTTGTTTGCAAAACTGCTTGTGCAATTCAGTACCTCTTGTTCTGTTTATTTGTTTGTTTGCTTGCTTGTTGCAAACATTTAGAAGACAGATTTTTCTCTGTACAAACATTTCAGAAAGAGCTTTAATTAATAGAAGTACAGAGACTGATGTGCAAATGAGTGTTCTTGTGTTTGATTACACATTCTTGAGTGCAATTATGGGGATTCACTTCACAAGTGCTATCATACCCTTCCATAATGTATATTCACGTCCACTTGCACCACTCTTATTTCAAACTTTTGAGCAGATCTAGTCATCCCAAATTTAAAAGAAAATAGCTTGCTAGAAAAATATATTTCCCTTCTTTGTCCCTACATATGAAGCCAATCATCATTACCAGAATCCAATCCTTAAATCTATAACTGTATCAGTTATACAACAAACTATAGTCATGTGCACTGCCAGCTTACCTTCAATTTAAGAGGTTGAATTTCATGTGGTCTAAACATTGGCTGTTGGCTACCCTCAGAGGTCAAATTTACCCCTATGAGTGAAGTCCCTTAATTAATAATTTCTTTGTCTCACAAGTCCAAAAGGAGATGACATTCTTGTCTCTAAATTGGAGAGACGTGGATTTGATGGATGGACCACTCAGTGGATAAGGAATTGGCTGGATGGTCACACTACAAGAGTCAATGGCTCGATGACCAAGTGGAGACCAGTGACAAGTGGTATTCCTCAGGGATTGGTATTGGCACCAGTGCAGGTTTTTTTTGTTGTTGTTGTTGTTGGCAACATCTATAGTAGGATTGAATGCACCATCAGCATGTTTGCCAATGACACCAAGCTGTGTGGTGGAGTCAACACACTGTAGGGATGTGCCATCCAGAGGGACCTTGACAGGCTCAAGAGGTGGGTCTTTGTGAACCTCATGAAGTTCAAGAAGGCCGAGTGCAAGGTTCTGTACATGAGTTGAGGCAATTCCATGTACAAATACAGACTGCGCAATGAGTGCATCGAGATCAGCCCTGTGGAGAAGGACTTGGGAGTACTGGTGGATGTGGAATTGACTATGAGCCAAAAATGTGTACCTGTAGCCCAGAAATCCAGCTTCATCCTGGGCTGCATCAAGAGACATGTGGCCAGCAGGTTGAGGGATGTGATTGTCCCCCTGTACTCTGTTCTCATGAGACCCCACCTGGAGTGCTGTGTCCAGCTCTGGGGCCCCCAACATAAGAAGGAGATGGACCTGCTTGAGTGGGTCTAGAGGAGGTCACAAAGATGATCAGAAGGATGGACACCTCTCCTATAAAAAGAGGCTGAGAGACTTGGGGTTGTTCAGCCTGGAGAAGACATGGTTCTGGAGCGACCTTATAGCAACTTTACAGTACTTAAAGGGGGCCTGTGGGAAAGATGGGGAGGGACTCTTTATCAGGGTGTGCAGTGATAGGATGAGGGGTAACAGTTTTAAACTGAAAGAGGGTAGAGTTAAATTAAATATAATGAAGAAATTCTTTACTGTGAGGGTGATGTGTCACTGGAAGAGATTGCCAAGAATTTGTGGGTGTATCCTCCCTGGAAGTGTTCAAGGCCAGGTGGATGGTGTGTAGAGCAACCCCTCTAGTGAAAGGTGTCCTTGCCAATGACAGGGGGGCTGGAACTAGATATCTTTAAGGTCCCTTCTAGCCCAAACCATTCTACGATTCTATGAGATACAAGTTGAACACCAATAAAAGCTTTCCAGAGTAACATTAAACTATATAGTTCTTGACTATTTCAAATAGAATTTGAAATGAAAAAAAAAAAAAAAAAGGAGGACTGGGATCCAGTTCACCTAACATATACACCAAACTAGTGACTGCATTTTGTGCACTCTTTTAACTAGTCTGCCTAAAATTGGTATGTTACAGCCCCACAGTAAATGAAGGTTGCTCCTTAATGGGAATGGGCTAGTGTGTTCTGTGCGGGTGAAAACTTTGTACCCAATTCCCAATAATCATGCTTTAGGGTGTTCTTTGATGCTGAAAATCCCTTAGTTTCAGATGCTTCTAAAAAGATGGTTTGTACTTGTCTTTGTACATGTACATTTGTGGTGGGATTCACCTGACAATTGATATCCAGTACTGAAAGCAGTCACTTAAACATTGGCATCTAATGCAACATGATACCCGAGCTTACTGTATTGGTTTTGGCCAGGATAGAGTTAACTTTCCTTGGGTTGAGAGGGAGCACAGCTGAAGGGCCAGGTCCTGATCGATCACTGGATTATTCCATATCATGTGACATCATGTCAGTGTATAGGCAGACACATGCTCTCTCATGCCTCATTTCAGTTTCCAGGTCAACATGGCCGGATTTTCTGGTTCAGTTGGATTGTTGCTGTGGCGAGGTGGGCTGCGTACCTGTTGCCATGTTCAGTAATGCACTGCTGCATTTTTACCCATTTAGGACATACTATTGTTACTGTTGGTTTTGTTAGTATTACTAAATTTTTTTTATTCAACCTATGAATTTCTTCTTTTGTCCCTCACCTATTTCACTGGGGAGGGTGTGGGGGGAAGTAAACAACTGGGCACATGGCAAGTGGCTACCAGCTGAGTTCAAACCACAGCACTTACCTGCACAGAAATGGCAGGTAGAGTGCCTATGAGGAAAGTATAAATAAAAACCTGTGACATTTTCAACTGTCACAGCTGGATTCCAAGACAATGTAGTCCCACACTGCACACCTGTGTTTAGGCAACTTAATACATTGTGATTTTGCTCATATGACTCACTCCATAACTATAATGGAAACTCAGACACCCATCTTTATTGTAGGCAACTAAATGGGCATCTGAATTCCAACTCACTGTGTGTTATAACTAAAGTTTGGTGAAGAAAATGCACAAGATAAAATTTTACATCATAGAGACAAGACAGAACTGTCATGCATGATCTGAGCCCTTTTAGCTTCACTAGACCCTGAAAATGAACAACGTAATCCTATGGATATAGTTCTATTGTTCTTTCAGTTGAAAAGAAGATTTCAGAAGAAAAGCTATAAGTCATATGGTGAAATATGAAAGATAAATGGTTATCTCCTGAGCTTAAAAATGTCTTTGGTAACAGATTTGACACTCTTCCTATAGATAAATAAAGGCACAGATATTTCCTTATATGTAGATATGAGACTATTGTGCGGATACCAGGTTGAAGGAAAGATCTCAGAACGACTCTAAGGAAAGTGGTATGAGTAATCACACTCCAACAATGTCTGTGTAAGTAAATCTAACCAATCTTCAGCAAAACTCAAGAGATCTGTGTGCTTTATAATTTATGCAAAGATTTAGAAGCAAGAGATTGTTAATATTTTGGAAAACTATGTGTAGTAATTACATCAACATCTAGAAAAAAATGAAAAAAAAAAGGCAAATTTGACAAATATTTCATAAACAGCTTTGATTTACCTGTTTGGTACAGGTATAATTATCTTATATACATATATCTTTGTAAAAAGTAGAACTCCTGTACAATTACTATGTGTTATGGAGACTCTCAAATAAACTAACAACCACCAAAAACTAAAAATTTTTTGTCAACACGAGTAATTAGCCCTCCACAAATTACAGGTTCAAATGTTCATGAGAGGACAACAGAACAACTTCCTAGGGCTTAACAACAACCTGAAATGCAGAACAAAACCCCAGTCCCTAGGGTTTAACGACAACCCAAAACGCTCTATCACTCACCTACAAGTGAGGACTTTCAACCTCGAGGAACTTCTCAAGGCAGCGTCCCGACCCAAGTCACCTCAAGGAGTTTTCTTGGGCGGTGTCCCAACACAAGGGGAGAGTCCTCAACTGCAGCTGCTGCTCCAGGGGACAAGCTCCAAATGTCTCCCCCAGGGGACTCCATTGATACCCAGGCCCTATATGACCTGTAGTCAACAGCGACTCCCATTGGCCAAAGGCCCCAACTGCTGTGAAGCCCCAAGAACAAAGGCGGTTAGTAGCTGCTACACTTCAGCAGACAAGAAGCCCTATTTTCATTGGGTGGGTGCACCTGCCACACTATGGACTAGCTAGCAAAGCATCTACAGAGGCACTGTAATAGAAAGTCAAGTTGAAGTCATCTGTACTTTTCCAATTTCTTAAATTACAATCTACAAATTGATCATGAGTGTGACAGTGACTACTTTGGTAATACTCCATCATCAAATGAAGATGTCTCCATTAAAACTCAGTACAGTCTTTTCAGTGTCTGGATTGAGAAATGATTTAAAATGGGTTAGTAAAAATAGCACCTATAAGGTAGCTGTAGCAGAAGTGACTAGAGAGTATCATAGTGTTGCCCATGGTCATTCATTAAGAGTATTTAACTGTAAAAGTAAATTACAGAGAGATGAATCCTTACATTCATACATGGATGAATTCTACATTTTTGGCATGACTTTGCTTCGTGTCAACAAAGTATTGTTTTTTCCTTCAGTTGAAGACTTTGTTTAAAAAGGCATAGTTGGTAGTGCCTCAAACTATGAAAATATTAAAATGCTTCTGATACGTATTTGTTATTGTTCATTTAAGAGGGAAATAATCATTTGCCCTCTTGATTGACTTCAAGACAGCAATTACAATGAATATTTGAAAATGCAGGAAGTATACTACAATCAAGTAATCTGAATCTCCCTTCACAAAAGATTATCATTTGCATGTCATAATGTTAATATTAAATTCAAGATAACTACTCTATCTAGTACTTAATCAAAAATGACAATGATTGTTCCCTTCTAACTGCTGTCCAGCTCATTTACTTCACAAAAGCAAAGTAAAATCCGAATAAGTCATCTGGTCCTGAAAGCTGTGATAACCTACACCACAGCCAAAATGTGAGCACTTTCCTTTCTTCCACATAAGTGCTTGGGATGGAGAGGAAAACCAGATGAAAAGAAAAATCTAACCTTAAACTGAGGAAAAAATATGCAACCTTTATTAAAGTAAGATTAAATTCACTTCCTCCTTAAAAAGAAAAACATGATTTCTGAGTCTGAGTTGGTCTCTATTAACTTCCTTCATAGTCAGTGGAAAGAAGTAGTTACTTTTAGAGAGCAATTTAGCTCATTCTGAGAGAGGAAACTATAGTAGGTCAGATAGATCACTTTTAAGGATTCATGGGACTGCTCCTTTATATAGTCCTGTGGCTATAAAGTGAAACTGGAAAGTTGTCTTAGATTAGATGATTAGATGGTTAAAGTTAAGTAAAATTAATTCTACCCTTATTACCTAGTGCTTTTTATGCTTCCCACGTCATTCCAAAGCATGAGACAACAAACACAACTTTAGCATGGTGACTACAACCTACGCTTTTTCCAACACTGATCTAATTTTTAGATGATGTCTGTGCTATTTATTGAGAGTAGGTGATTAAAATTATTGAAGGAGAAAAGACTGAGAGTAGCAAACCACAAAGATTTATCCCCATGCCTCTCCAGAGTGCACCATATATTAGAACTGCCCTAGCAACAGAGGCATAAAATTGCTGAGTTGCAGCTCTGACCTGTGCTGGTAAGAGCAATGTACAACTCTCACTCTGTTTAATTCACCTTAGTTAGAGAGTTGTTCCTCTTGATCTGCAAATTTTAATAAGGAGACTATAGGATGGAAATACAGAAATAAATTTTAAATAAAAGAGAGCAGTTAATAAATTCAGAATGGGTAGATACAGAGTACTGGTGAACCTGTAACTTTGTTTTTAATGACTTGCTGCAAATTTAAATAACAGTCTAATATATACCATTCAAATAAGATGCTTGGTGAATAAGATGCCAAGAGACTTTGCTTACCTTTGCATTTATTTTTTATTTTACTTTTCAGCCTGATTAGAGGAAATTCTTTAATATTCAAAGCATCTCAATGAGCTAAGTGTATTGTATATTATTAATAGTTTGAGATCACTGCTTGAAAGTCTTCTACAAGAAGCAGGTATAATTCCCTTTTAAAATGCAAGACCCTGATTTGCTGACCATAAGGGGTATTACTAGAGGTCACCATGTCACATACAATATGTCAGAAGATTGTCCATGCACCCACTGCATGAACAGAAAGCGTATTGAATATTTTCTTTGTGTGGATGTAGATTAAAAATGTATGACAATACTGTTCTCTAGAAAACTACAGTGCCTTACTGAGCTTTTTCAGACATTTGAAGGTTCATCCAGTTTATGGAAGGCTAGTGCCAACTTTAACTATGAAGGGTCACAGCTCCGTCATAAAATTCCTCACCAAAACTCTAAAAATTGTCACTGCTCCCTGAAAAACGAGAAACTTCAAACATAATGTTTATTCGCTTTCTCATAGAATATAGTGCATTCCCAAATTAGTTCTCTTGACTCTTGATCTCTTTGTATATGTCAGGGCCCTAAAAGGCCTAAATAGGCCTTATTGCCTCTGCCCATCCCTGCCACACCCTACCCATGGGCCCAGGAGCCCCATTTCAGTTCAGCCCAGGGCCATCAGTCCTTACATGAACAATGCCACAGGAGTTCTGGTCTCCAGCTCTGCCACAGCCTTGCCCTGCCTGATCATGGAATCCCTTGACACAAACTGCAGTCAGCTGAGTTCCTGGTCCGATGTCAGCCCCCACTGTTACCATGGACCTGCCTGGTCATCACCAGACCTGATCCTAGTTCTGACCTACAGACTGGTTTTCAAACTTGGTCTCAGACGTGCCTCATCACTATGGTATGTCCTTATGATCTACACCCTTGGTTGGTCCTAGCCACCTTCTCTGAGTCTGCCCTTCTCACCTTGATGGGTCCTGTGGAACAAGGCCTGCTGGCCCTTGGAATTCCCCCTTGATGCCCGTCTCATCTTCTCTGACAGTGTATCAGCAGTACTTATACTGTCTGCATCATATTAGGATGAAGGAAATTTATGTTGGCTTTCAAGATACATTAAGAAACCTAGAACTGCCTTACACCTTTCTGGGGACACCACCTGGAAATTCAAAATAACATATCCCCAAGAGTCACAGAGGATCATTCAACAGAAAACACAGAAATGAAATTAAGTAAAAGGTCTTAGGTAGTCCAGTTATACTTTTTTTTTTTTTTTTTTTTTACAAATGGATAAATAAAGGACAACTTCCAGACAGTCAGGTCCTCTTTGGAAATGTTCTTGTCCCAGTGACACACAGTACACATCAAAAACAGCTGTTTATAATCTAAAAGGAAATCCATAAACATCACTAACCAAATACAAGATAAACCATGCTAAAAAGTGTGTTCCAGGACTTACTGACTTTATTCAAAATTCAGAGAGAAAATTGACTGGAAATATGAACCTGTTTTTCTAAATGTTTTCTGTATTTGTATGTGGGCAACACATGATATAAACATATTCATCAAGTAGGTTCCCAGAAAGCCACAGAACAGAGAAATGAATTTTGAATTCTACATACTGAATCAGCATCTACCTCAACAGAGATCTACTTGACTGTGTGCACCCTTTTTATGGTTTAACAGTTCTTAAAGATAGTTTCTGCTTTCTGGTCTTGTGGCAAAGGTGTATCTGTTTCTACAATCCAACCCATTAAATAGTCATTGCATACAACAAGTAGTTTCTATCTACCAGGAATAAAATGATAATTTAAGACTGTGACACAATATTATATGCTAGACGTGTAAATTTCTTGTTTCTGTGCTATTTTTCATCTACTCTAAAAACCTCATCTAAGGAAATACAAGGACTTCCTGCACTTTATACTTTTAGAAAATACAGAGAGAATTGATTCAGGTCATAAAAGTCAGTACATTAAAAACATTAACCAAGAAAACAACTCTTGGAGATTTATAAATTAATGTGTGCCCTACTGTGATGGTTTTAAACCCTGCCGGGACCGGAGACCATGTTGCCATTGTCTCTCCCCCACCCTCGGACACAAGTAGGGCACAAACCCCGGGTTAAAATAAAAAGAAATATAATACAACAGTGTAATAAAACAATCTGAACAACAACAATACCGATAGTAACAACAACAAACAGTAATAACAGTAAACAAGACAAAAGATATACAGAGAAATACCACAAGGATACAGCTAGCCCGCTGCGCATGCTTTCTGTGACCAAAGCCACAAAGAAAAGCTTCCCGCTGCTGTGCCAGACCTGACATCAGCATGGTATGAATTACCCGGCTGGAGATCCCTTTCCCCTCTCTGCTGGAGAAACTTAACCCTATCCTAGCTGAACTAGGACACCTACTGACCATTAAAAAGCTTGAACCTTGTTTTTATCCTGTTTATGAGGTTGCTGTGATGTTGGACAAGAACAAAGTTGACATCTCTGTAATCTCCAGTGGGTCTACTAATTTCGTCCGCTACTGCTGTCCAAACATGAATCTGTCACATGACTTGAGATGTGGCTCTCATCAATGCCAAATGTCTGTCAGGTACAGTACATCTAGCCTTAACACATGAATGGAGGGTTTTTTAACATAAATCCTGCAGCATTTGTATTTATATTCTTTATGTTAATATGGACAATCTTTAGACTCACAGTGTTGAGCTCAAATACATTTTCTTCTCAGCTCCAAAATTCCTAAAAGATTAAACCAAAAGGGATTTGTCCATCACAATAAATTACATATTTAATATGATAGACAAAGTGAATTTATTAGGTTATACTGATTTTTAAAAGCTCTTGGCTCTGTAAATCAGCTTTTCTGGGTTTGAGACTAATGTAATATGGAATAACTGACAAAATATTACCATGTCTTTGTTCCTATTAGAATACGAAAGCAAAATGTAATTGCCATAAACCATAAACTACAATAGCAATTTTAAACCCTTAGTGATTGCTTTTCTTTCACCATTCCCTTGATTTTATTGTTATTATTATTCAACAAAGTTTAGAGTGGAACTGAAGTTCTGAGTAAAATGCAGCAAACCAGCCTCCTTCAAATCTCATCCCAAAGGATAGGATGAAAATGGCAGGGTGGGAAAGGAACAGCTCAAGCCAGTGTGTCTTCCAGACTCTTACTCAAATATCAAAGACCTGTATTCATAGTGGGGAAGAATCCCCACAATCTCCAGATCATGACCCTCACTGGTAGGTGTAATGAACCACCTAAAGAAAAGGATTTCTTATGTAAGCAAACATACATAGGCAGTATCATACTTAAGAGAGGAATATTGAAGGCAATGAAGGAATAGAACTCAGTGAACTGTAAATGAAGATGTAAAATGGAATTGCATAAAGTGTGTGATCTCACTGCTATTTAACTTACCTTCATGACTTTTGCTAGGAAGTAAGCCTGAAAGCTGCCAATAATCATATTTTTGTATGTGGAGACTGAATTGTTTTATTATAAGAGAGTGAAACTAATCAGGAGGGGAAAAAGTTGTGAGCCCAGAGCAATGACAGCACAATTGAGTTTTATTATTCTCCCTGCCAATTTTGTCATTGACTTTATAATTAAAGCTTGAAGAGTTTCCTGCCTTGTTTCTCTAGATTTCTTCAGAAGAGAGTAAAAAAAGAGATGGACTTGAACTGCGAAGTACATCCATTCCTGCTAATTGCACTAGAACTGTTAGTTCATTTGGGACAAAATGTTCTGTTCGAATCATCTCAGGCTTGACAAACTTTCAGTAAGTCTAAGGTCCAGTACAGGAAAAAATCTACACCGGGAGCATGAAATCTGAACCTGTGGCAGCTGTGTAGGAACTCGCCCTCTATGCAGTGAGGAAGGTTACTTTAGAAATAATGCAGCCTGCACTGATCTGGGGTCTAACTCAGCTTGGAACACTGTCAGCACCTTATAAAGAGGACACTCTGCTGGTTGTGTTCTTCTGGAACACAACAGTCCAAGGAAACAAATACTAAAGATGGATTGTAGCATAACCCCCTACATGAACATTTTTCATTTTTCATGCATCTGGTCTGCTTAGCCTGTTTGTTGGATAACTCAGCCGAAGACTTACATAAATCTGAGCAAGTTCATCCAAGCTTTCTGGATGCAAACATTCCAGTCTGTAACTTTCCCATTATTGTGGAAGCTCCACTACCTTTTCTTAACTATCCTAATCCTATCTTTTTCTAGAGTTCCTAATTGTCCTGAAGTCTAGATTCATAAATTATTCCAACTAAATTATAGATTTATCTGTTCTTTTGGGGAACATAACATTAGAAGTAAAGGGATATAGAGACTTTGAGAGGCTGTCTAAAAATTCTTGCATCATATTTTACAGAGAACAACAAAAGAAAATTCACCTGGATATTTCTGGATGCTTTATACTTTCTTCTTTTTCTGTATGTGATTTGTGTCACAGAAAAAATAATTTCTTCCCCCCTTTATCTGTAGGAACATTCCTTCCATTCTGTTCCTCTAAAAGAAGCTTGTGAGAAATGTCTTCTATAATTTCCAGGACACTTATCAAAGGAAATCCTTGCTGATTCATCCATACTATGTGAACTTATCAGGTCACTTGATTTGGTCTCTTTCTTTTTCCTTGGTAGAACTATTAAGATGCCAGTGTATGTCCACACAGAAGACCTGTGGAGACCACAGGTGATTTGTAGTTGTCCATTAGACACATATTCCTTGCATACAGTTAGTATTTCTGGGCAGAAAATTAAATTAAGTAACTCAACTAAGAAATGTAATATTGAAGAGGTTTGGATTTTTTTTTTTAATCTGATTTTATAAAGTTTAGATTTATTTTTAATTTTAGAGGATGGGTAGTTGACAAAGGAAAATATCATCACTTATTTCTTACTCGTTACTCTTCCAGATTTGGTTTACCCATAACTGGGATTATTTTTTACCAATAAATTGGAGGTTTTAAAAATTAGCATTAAAATTTGAACATATCTATCCAGCAAAGCAAAGAAATACATTTGAGAGTACCAATAAGAACACAGCAGAATTCTGGTGATGATTACTAGAAATCAGTTTTGTCAACTGGGGAACAAAGAACAGAGGAGGAAAATCTCCTTGTAGAAAAACACAGAAATAATGTTGTATTTTCAGGATCCATTTTCCATAGGTTATATTCATTCTGGAGGCAATAAGATTTCCTGTGATAATCTAAAATATAAGTGGTTCTGCCCCCCAGCTTTAATCAATTCTTTAAAAAGAGGATTCAGAATAGTGGTAGAAGGCTGTGATGCCCAGGAAGCATCATATTTTCACAGTATACAAGTCAATGGTACTGTTCAGTCAACAGAATTCAAGGCAAAAAAAACCCCAAATACTACCATTTTGCACATTAAGCACATTTGGCATAGGTCAGTACCAGCTGTCTTGGAGAAGATCCAGCTTCTGCAGAAAATGGTGTTACAGGATGTAGTGCTGTTTCAAGATCTTTGCAAAAAAAAAAAGGAAATCTAGTCCTCCCTCTTTCTCCTTCCCTTTCAGAAAAAAAAAAAAAAAAAAAAAAAAATCTTCACCTTCATGTTTTAACATGAGAAAAATTGTAACTTCTGTAATGATAATACTACTTCCAGGGTCCATTATAGATGTAAAAAGTAATCAGTCTACAGTACTGGGACCTTATACTTATTTCTAAAGACCTCCAGGACAATTAATCTCATATTTTGAGATCTGAGTCAGTGATCTGATCTCAGTGAAGGGAAAGCTGCATTTCATCTCACAGATTTGATGCTCATTACTGGTGTTAGCTTATTTATTATCTCTGTCTCATAAACCCCACAGTTATTAAAGCTAATAGGTATGGTACTGTAGTAGTTTGAACTCAGTCAGTAGCCAATCACCATGTGGCCAGTCATCTACTTCCTCCGCCTGCCCCAGTGAAATAGGAGAGAGACCAAGAGACCAAAAAGCCCAAGAAATTTGTAGGTTGAAAAAAATAAAATGGTAATAGTAACAAAACAACAGTAACAATAGTAAGTCCTAACAGGTAATATACAACGCAGTTGCTCACCAGCTGGCAATAAGTACACAGACCACCCCCAGCAGCGATCCCAACTGCACCAGAAATCCCACTGCAGAGACTGGGAAAAGGAAATGAGAGAGCACGCATCTCCTTTATATACTGAGCATTAAGCCACATGATATGGAATGCTCCAGTGACCAACCTGGGCCCGGACCTCTAGCTGTGCTCCCTCTCAGCCCAAGGAAAGTTAATTCTATCCTGGCTGAAACCAGGACAAGTACAAATCTCATTGAGAGCACCATGAGTGGCCTCAAAGGATAAGAACAGAGCAATGTGTTCATGGATTATCATGGCTACCCACAAAGATCTGCACTTCACAAAACTTCAGACCTGTCATACTCAGCAAATAATTTCAGATACTCATGGTTGAAATAAATGATAAGTATCTGATTAGGAATAGGTTTTCTTCTAAGTTGTAACTGTCAAATGATATTATGGTGTGCCACATCAGTATACAAGATGCTACTTAAGCAATATAACGCAACATAACAAAAGAAAAAATAATGGACTATAATATACTTACTGTACTACACAATCTAGAAACAAAATGCACTTGAATTTACTCCCTAAAATTTAAGGATATCTCATCTACTTTGAAACGGGACAATTCTACAGATTCCCAATTATCCATTTTTAACTGCTACATGATACTTCTGCTGTAGTCCATACAGGTTCTAAAGTCTCAGTTATTTTCTCACAAAAGCTTTTACCATCTCCTAATCTATAATTTACTTATGATTTAAATTTTTTCTTTATAGAACAAAATTATATATCTAGAATCATGACGTAGTAGCTATCACAGAAACATGGTGGAATGTCTGCCATGACTAGAGTGCACCAATTGATGGGTACAAGCTCTTTAGGAGGGATAGACAAGGAAGGAGAGGCAGTGGGGTGGTGCTGTATGTCAGGGACTTTTATGATTGCTTCGAGCACAAGTGTAGTGAAGACAGGGTGGAGTGACTTTGCGTTAGAATTAAGGGGAAGGCCAACAGCACTGATGTTGTAGTAGGAGTCTACTATAGGCGACCAAACCAGGACAGAGAGGTGAATGAAATTTTCTATTTTTAGGTGAAATACCATGATCGCTTGCCCTTGTTCTTGTGGGAGACTAACTTCACAGACATCTCCTGGAAAAACTACAAAACAGAGCAGGACTAGTCCCAGAGATTCCTGGATTGTGTGGGAGATAACTTCCTGACACAGATGGTGAGTGAACTGACCAGAGAAGGTGCCCTGCTGGATCTCCTCTTTGTGAACAGAAAAGGAATGGTGGATGATGTAGTGGTTGGAGGCCAAATAGGGGACAGCGATCATGAAATAATAGAGTTCTCTATTCTTAGGGAGGTCCAAAGAGAGGGAAGAACTGCCATCCTGGACTTCCAAAGGGCTGACTTTGTCTTGTTTGGGCACCTGCTTGACAGAATCCCTTGAGAGATGGTCCCGAAGTGTATAGGGGTCCAGGAAGGCTGGGCATTCTTTAAGAAGGAAGTCTTTATGGCACAGGAGCAGGCTGTCCCCAGGTGCAGTAGGAGAAGTCAGCAACAGAGAAGACCACCCTGGCTGAACAGGGAGATTTGTCTGCAACTCAGGGAGAAAAGGAGAGTTTACAACTTTTGGAAGAAGGAGCTAGCCACTCACAGTGATTACAAAGATGCTGTGAGGCTATGCAGGGCAGAAAACAGGAGGTCTAAAGCCCAGATGGAAATTAATCTGGCTTCAGCAATCAAGGACAAAAAGAAATGTTTCTATAAGGATGTTAACAGTAAAAGAAAGAGCAGGGAAAGCCCCCATCCCCTGCTAGATGCAGGAGGAAACATGATAACAAGTGACAAGGAAAAGGCTGAGGTGCTTAATGATTTCTTTGCCTCAGTCTTTAATAGAAAGACCAGTTATACTGAGGGAATCCAGCCTCCTCAGCCAGAAGACAGAGACTGGGAGAACGACCCCCCCCCTGCAATCCAGAAGATAGTCAGTGACCTGCTGCATCACACAGACACACACAAGTCTATGGGATCAGATAGAATACACGCGAGGGTGCTGAAGGATCTGGCTGGGGTGCTTGCCAGGCCACTTTACATTTACCAGCAGTCTTAGCTGACCAGGGAGGTCCCAACTGATTAGAAATTGGTCAATGTGACGCCCATATATAAGAAGGGTCGGAAGGATGATCCAGGAAATTACAGGCCTGTCAACTTGACTTTGGTGCCTGGGAAGCTGATGGAGCAGCTCATCCTGAGTACCATCACACAACACGTGTGGGACAACCAGACGATTAGGCCCAGGCAGCATGGGTTTATGAAAGACAGGTCCTGCCTGACAAATCTGATCTCCTTGTACAACAGAACGACCTGTTTATTGGGTGAGGGAAAGGCTCTGGTTGTTGTTTACTTTGACTTTAGGCCTTTAATACCATTTCCCACAGCATTCTCCATGAGAAAATAGCTGCTCGAGGCTTGGATGTGCACACACTTCGCTGGGTAAAAAACTGTCTGGATGGCTGGACCCAAAGAGTTGTGGTGAACAGAGTTAAATCCAGTTGGCGGCAGGTTACGAGTGGTGTCCCCCAGGGCTCAGTGTTGGGGCCACTCCTGTTTAACATCTTTATTGATGATCTAGACAAGGGGATCAAGTGCACCCTCAGTCAGTTTGCAGATGACACCCAGTTGGGTGGGAGTGTTGATCTGCTCAAGGGTAGGGAGGCTCTGCAGAGAGACCTGGACAGGCTGGAGCCATGGGCTGAGCCCAACTGGAGGAGTTTCCATAAGGCCAAATGCCGGGGGCTGCCCTTGGGCCACAACAACCCCCAGCAGCACTACAGGCTTGGGGAGGAGTGGCTGGAGAGCTGCCAGTCAGAGAGGGACCTGGGGTGTTGATTGACAGCCGGCTGAACAGGAGCCAGCAGCGTGCCCAGGGGGCCAAGAAGGCCAATGGCATCCTGGCTTGTGTCAGCAATAGCGTGGCCAGCAGGGACAGGGAAGGGATCTGACCCCTGTCCTCGGCACTGGTGACGACGCCCCTCGATTCCTGTGTTCAGTTTTGGGCCCCTCACTACAAAAAGGACATTGAATGACTCGAGCGTGTCCAGAGAAGGGCAACGAAGCTGGTGCAGGGTCTGGAGCACAGGTCGTACGAGGAGCGGCTGAGGGAGCTGGGAGTGTTTAGTCTGGAGAAGAGGAGGCTGAGGGGAGACCTCATCGCCCTCTACAGCTACCTGAAAGGAGGGTGCAGAGAGCTGGGGATGAGTCTCTTTAACCAAGTAACAAGTGACAGGACAAGAGGGAATGGCCTCAAGTTGCACCAGGGAAGGTTTAGACTGGATATTAGGAAGCATTTCTTTCCAGAATGGGTTGTTGGGTGTTAGAATGGGCTGCCCAGGGAGGTGGTGGAGTCCCCATCCCTAGAGGTGTTTAAGAGTCAAGTTGACATAGCGCTGAGGGATATGGTGTAGTTGGGAACTGTCAATGTCAGGTTAATGGTTGGACTGGATGATCTTCAAGGTCTTTTCCAATCTAAACGATTCTGTGATTCTGTGAATTTATGACCTGAGTGTGCAAGTCTATGACATTTTCACTGGCACATTCAGCACATTTCAGTGAGTGATTTAAATGCAATATAGCACCTTGTCAAATTCACTGAAAGCCCAGTGAAGGTAGAGTTGTGGTACTGATGAAGATACCATGTCCTCGAGCTCCACTGCATTTCTTCTGGCCATTCTAATAGGATTCAAAAAACAAGGTCACATCATCTGTTGATAAAGCAGAGTAGTCACAGCTGTTTGAATCCCTGGAGGAAGCAATTAAACTATGAGTAGAATGGAAAAAAATTGCCATTAAGGAATACTAGTAATCATGACAGACCACAAAAGTTGTATTTCAGAAATGTGGATTAATAGAATAAGCATAGAAAGGTAATAAAATATTCTATGTTTAAATAAATAAATAACTACAGAAAAACATGAGCCAGGGTCAGATTCCCTCACACAGTGTAACCTGATGGGGTGTTAAGTGTTCACTAACAGATATGAGGTGTGATGATTCAAACCCTAAAAGGAATCCAGGAGGGCAGAGAGGTATTGCTATCCAGATACCTTTATATGTCTTCATTACAGCATCAGAAGGCTGGAGTGTCTCCCACCAAACCATGTTTTGAAAGAAAATATTTTTTTTCCTCTTTCCCTTGATAGCTTGAGTCTTCTCAGTAGACTACTCTGTCACAGAGACACTATTCTTCTCTCAGCCACTGAGGAGAAAAATATTCTATGCAAAGCAGAATATCTTATGTATTGGGCTGGGACTGGGTGAGAAAGAGTTATCCTCAGAGAACTGTTTGGTTTTGATCTTCCTCTAAATGTTACCTCAGATTACTTAAAGGCAGAGGAGGAAAATTAATTCATGTCTTCCAAATGTTGAGTGGATTTTTTGGTGTCTGGAGAATATGTGATAGGTGTATGTTAGAGGTAGCCAAATGGTGGTGACCTTTAGGATCCATGAGGAATTCCTCCTGTCCCAGCCCAAGAGACGTGAGGCTGCTGCAGCTCTGTGTCCCCAGTCTAGCCAGCAATTGTTAAACATAACTAGGCACAGCTATAAAATTATGTGAAGCTTGCTTCTCCTTCCCCTCTCTTTTCACAGACACAACTACCAGTTTCTCACAAATAATAATTAGCTAAGCAGTTAAAGTAATTAATGCAACTCAGTAGTGTGTTAATTTTACAAATATTTCTTGATTCTGGACAATGTTCTAGTCTATAATCTGTTTAAAATATATTGTTCTTATATCTTAGTGGTACAGCTGAATAAATATATTCTGACTTCTGCATCATCATCAGGTTTTAGATTTCATCTCAAAGATAAATTCTTGATCTGTTTCAAGATTTATTGTCATCAGTAAGTTTTATTAGGCTGTCTAGTCTGCCTACAAAATAGAGAATACATTCTGCACACCTGATTATGGCTCAGGGAGGATAGCATTAAATAAAAATACAGATGTATACATAGCTTTTGTTAGGGGGTGATTAGCAGATTCTTCAAGAATGCTTCGTATTCCACATGCTGTGCCATTAAATCATAATAAAATATTATGTAAAAGAAAGAAATATCTTGGATGAACATAAAGTACTCTTCAAGCTCTCTTTTCACACAAGTTTTTTATTTACTAAGGAATTTCTTGACATGTAATGCATGGCTTGAGAGTCTTCCATCTTCCATTCAGTTAAAAAAAAAAAAAAAAAAAAAAAAAAAAAAAAAAAAAGAGGAATGTTGTCACTTCAGAGGATGGATAACAATGAGCAAACATTTGCATACACTTGAGACGGCTGAGAGGATAGTGAAAGAATGGACAACATTCAAAATGTCTAATTTCTGTCTAAATCAGGCTTTTATTCTCACTGTGTTTGTTTTACACTCAACCTTCACAGAGTCTCTCAGGGCCGAATTCCAACTATGTGATTTAAGTATTCCTCTGAAGGGTACACCTCTCCCTCACTACTGACAACAGCGGTCTTTAGGTGAACAGTTCTTACGTCTTCTGGATAAATCAAGTACCTGTAATTCTGTTTGAACATTCTTGTTCTTCATAAAGTTGTCTTTCATGAATGTAATTAAAACCAAAACCTTAGAAGCAATTAAAAAATGTTAGGATTCACAAAATTTAGTTGGAGGCTGGGAAAAAAAACAAACCTGGGATTACTTGTCAATCTGCCAGTAGCTCTAGCACTGAATGATTGTAACTGTCATTAATTACTGAAAGATCTGAAAAGCAAATACCTGACTTGCAGTTAAACCTACATTCAATTGTATTTTCAAAAACTATTAGGAATTCAATTACAAGAAGAAAATTAAAAGGAAATGTATTTCTTTAAAGATGCAAAAGAGCATGAGAATTTAATTGTGTGAAAGGGGAGGGATAAGCTTGCACTGAACAGTATTTAGGAGAAAATAACTTTAGCTCAGATTCTCAGGAAACCAGATATATCTTTATATCATATTTGAAAGATGAAGCTTAAATTTATATTTATTATATAATTTGAGGTTAAAGCACTGTACCATGACTCATGATATTTAGTCTACGAGTCTTGCTCTGCCACAGACTCATGATACAGTCTTGGCAAGACATGTGATTTTCGCATGTTTTAGTCTGCTCTGAGGAATACAGGAATAATGTATTCTCTACGAGGAAAGAAGGAATTACCACAGTAATTAATTTGATTCTTTTGTGTAATAAAAATTTAAGTGTAGTCTTAATCTGTTGAGAAATTGTTACTGATATAAAATGCATTATAGCCATAGATAGGTAAAACTTGCATTGACATTTCATAAGCCATTAAACTGAGTATTAAGAATATTTTTTTTCTAGATGGGGCTACACTGTTATTTCATTGTCTATTTTGATGTAAAAATTGTAGCCATAGAGCCTAAGTTATGAAAGGAAATTTTTTCTGAATTTTTATACACATGAGGTTAACTTTAAAAATTATGTTGAAGACTTTTGGCAAATAGTTTAATAATCTGGACACTTCAGAGCCATTTTCTGAAGTACACAAGATTGGAGAAACAGATGGTTTATCACCTAACCTTCCTTGACTTCAAGAAAAGTTGGGCATCTATATCCTTGTCTTCTTTCAACAAATTTCTGCTCTTCTGGGAGCAAGAGATTAAACTAATGAGCCAGTAGGATTTAAAAAATGTGTTAGCTGTGTAATACTTAGCAACATTCTAAAGGTAAGAAGAAAGTACGAATCAGTAAGACCCTAAGGTTCTTATGAAATTTATATATAAATAGGGCTATTCACAATATATATGTTAAGCACAGATGTGTGAATTTGAAGAATCAGGGCCATATGTGTCTATAGATATGAAAATTTCTCAATTTCAAAATTAAAAATCCCTTATGCTCTCTGTGTGTTCCTCTAATCAATTTTTGTCCATTTATTCAGCTTTCTTCCTGTCTTCATATATCTACATGCAAAACCAAAATTATGTATGTTTATACCTAAGTATTTTCAACTATTGATCCATAACAACCAAATCAGACAGGAAGCAAAATATTAGAAATAATTGCACTAAGAATTTTTAGTTGAGAAGAACAATCCAAATAGTAAATTTCACTCCTCATATACCTACATTGAAGGAGAGACTAACAGAGCTAAGCTATCACGTAGTCCATTTGGCAGAAGCCAGATGACCAGCAGACATGCATACCGTTTTAGACAAGCCACAAACATGCCATATTTTGTTGTTGCGAGTGACATAAGTGAAAAGCTAGCAGGAACAAGGCTGAGAAATATTTACAGTGGAAGATGAAAGTGAAGGACACAGATGTGTAAAAAGCCTGTGTTCATTAACTATTGTGCATAGAAGTTCTTTGCAGAACAGACCTTGCCATTAAATCAGTCCCACGATATAAATAATAGATAATATTAATCACATAAAATAAAATAATATAATTTCCCACTTCTGAGTTTCTTATGATGAAAAAGACATCTGTATACTGAAGTGCAGGAGACAAAGTCAAAGAGCATCGTGTTAGCTGCATTCACCATACTTATAATAAGAGCAAATTATTTCAGTATGCTGAAATCTCAGAAGGAAGAATACATTCAGGCATAAACAGAGAAATATCCGATGGGAACAGACCAAGCAACTGGATAAAGTAAGCTGAAGCTGTTTATTGGTACTAGTTTTCTTTAAAATTATATATATATATAAAAATATGTGTTCTAATTTTTATTGAAAAAATTAATGACATTACAGAATTTTATGATCTAATATTTGAAGAACAGGTTTTTTTATTTTTCCAGTATGGTATATCATAAAGGACCATGGATCCAGAATGCAAATCAAGATAGTTGATAATGAGCAATTAAGTCATTAAATCAGCATTGACTATTACCTCTACTACCACCTGTATATCACTGATATCAGATTACAAATATTGGATTGTAAATATTTCTTATTCTGACTTCTTCTAAATTAGGAACAACTTCTGTATTTGAGTGATTCTACTGTTGATCATATGATGAAATTGTTAATTTTTCTCAGTGGATAGAATTTAAAAGTGGGAAAGAGGATCAGAATTTGTCAACAAACACCACATCATCTGTCAGCTGGATTTGCCCAAGTAAATGGTAAAGCTGTTAGCCTGTTATTAATTTTAGTTTATTTTATTCAGCTTGGTTTGTTGTCTTGGGTCAGTAATTAAAATTTACATGCTATGATTCAAAATTAAAAGTTTTTCATTCTTCCTGAAAATATTTGCTATAATGAAGAACTACCTCAAAATCTTAGCAAAGTATTTATATCATAGATTGCAAGGTGCTTATCTTTTGGCTTCACAGAAAAAGAGAAGAACACGGTATTTTGTATTTTTGGTAGGACTGATCAAAAAGTTCCTATCTTGATTACTGCTGGGAAAAAAAAAAAAAAAAAAAAAAAAAAAAAAAAGTAGTTCCTGATAAACTTGTATTTATGTGCTCCCAAAAATATGAGAAAAATGAACTGTGAGGATGAAGTTTTCACTAAAACTAATTTTGGGAAAAATACAATGTTGAATTCTTTGAAGAATAAATTACACCATCACACTGTTTTCAAGTTGCTATTTGAAAAGCCCTTCTGAGATACACTGGCAAACTGAGAAACATCCAACTGAAGGTAGGTTGCAGCTTCTTTAAAGTCTTAACTTTGAATGCAATCAGTGTAAAAATAGATTCAACTCCTTCCTTGTTTGTGCCATTTTTTTGTTCTAGTAATCAACAGCATGATTTGCAAAGTTTATACGAATTGGAATTAAAAGATATTGCTGTATTTTTCTCCTCCTGTTAAGCACTGATTACAAATCATAGGATAATGTAATTATGAAGGGACCTCAGGAGGTCAGCTGATCCAACTTCACCTTAAACAGTTCCAACAGAATGATGAGGGTTATTATTTTATCCAGAATATCATGTATAAGATTATTAACAAAAATAGTTATGTGTAATGATCAAGATCCAACTGTTCTTAGCCTGAAACATGGTTATCCATATTTTCTACTACCTGCCATTTATGTCAGTATTTTTCAGTATATACAGATTTGTTCACATGAAGCTACAACATAGTTTAAATTTTTTATCTATCAGATGAAAGGCCAAAAATAAGCAGCTTACTATGAGGATTATTACTCCAACCTCTCTACTTCATATTCTAATTCTTCCCCATACTCTCATATATAGTACCTTGAGAAGGAGGAGCTGGTATTATTACTAATGCAGAACCATTCAGACAGAGGAGTCATTGACTGGATTTTCCATTTTCCAAGACATTTTCCACTGTGTCTACAAGAATGTATCATATTTCCTTCAGTCAGTAGCTCTTCCTGGAGCAAGGCAATTCTCTTTATCCTTAAATCCCGTAATACAGAAAATCAAGAAAATAATAATGAGTCCATTTTAGAACCAAAAAGCATATTATATTCAGAAGTTGATAGATTTATTTTTTTTTTTTTGTAAATACGGTTGAAATAGATTATATATATGGCCAAGACTGCTTTACAATACAAATACTAAGAAAATAGCAAGAATCAGGTGCTGTAAGAGAATCCGGTGACAGAGAAGACCACCCTGACTAGACAGGGAGCTTTGGCTGCAACTCAGAGAGAAAAGGTAAGATTATAGATTTTGGAAGAAGGGGCTAGTGACTCACAATGATTACAAAGATGCTGTGAGGCTATGCAGGGCAGAAATCAGGAGGTCTAAAGCCCAGTTGGAAATTAATCTGGCTTCAGCAATCAAGGATAAAAAAGAAATGTTTCTATAAGGATGTCAACAGCAAAAGAAAGACCAAGGAGAGTCTCCATCACCGGCTAGATGCAGGAGGAAACAGGGCAATAAGTGATGAGGAAAATGCTGAGGTGTTTAATGCCTTCTTCACCTCAGTCTTTAATAACAAGACAAGTTGTACTGAGTAAATCCAGCCACCTCAGCCGGAAGACAGAGACTGGGAGAACGATCCCCCCACATTCCAGGAGGATAATAGTCAGTGACCTACTGCATCACATAGATGTATACAATTCTATGGGACCAGATGGCATACACCTGAGGGTGCTGGGGTGCTCACCAAGCCACTTTCCATAATTTACCAGCAGTCTTGGCTGTCCAGGGATGTCCCAACAGACTGGAAATTGGCCAGTGTGACACCTATATATAAGAAGGGTCGGAAAGATGATCCAGGAAATTACAGGCCTGTCAGCTTGACTTTGGTGCCTGGAAGCTGATGGAGCAGCTCATGCTGAGTATCATCACACAACACATGTGGGACAACCAGATGCTCAGGCCCAGGCAGCATGGGTTTATGAAAGGCAGGTCCTGCCTGACAAACCTGATCTCCTTCTACGACAGGACGACCTGCTTATTGGATGAGGGAAAGGCTGTGGATGTTGTTTACCTTGAATTCAGTAATGCCTTTGACACCATTTCCCACAGCATTCTCCTGGCAAAACTGGCTGCTTGTGTCCTGGATGGGCACACGCTTTGCTGGGTAAAAAACTGTCTGGATGGCTGGACCCAAAAAGTTGTGGTGAACAGAGTTAAATCCAGTTGTCAGCTGGTCACGAGTGATGTCCCCCAGGGCTCTGTTTTGGGGCCACTCCTGTTTAACATCTTTATTGATGATCTAGACGAGGGGATCGAGTGCACCCTCAGTCAGTTTGCAGATGACCCCAAGTTGGGTGGGAGTGTTGAT